>NC_048425.1:1412453-1414139 GCF_013103735.1 Etheostoma cragini
ATATTTAAATGGCCAAAGAAAGGCAGTTTTAACTCAAGTTGTTTAAAGAATAATGTGGATTTCTTGCATTTAAAGTGCTGTTCAGTGTCTTTGAACGCGGGCGATCTCTGGATACTTGAATTAAATTCTGTGTTTAATTACGTGTTTATGTGTTTTGTTTTTGGAGTTTTTGGTCCCTTTTATTGCAGCTGTTGATCTTCTTAGGAACAGATTTACAGATAAATAACTCGTTGTCCCGTCCCCTCTCTGCTCAGGCGAGTGCTACGTGTGTGCCTCCAACGAGCCTTACCGGAAGGTGGACTACTCCAAGATCTCCATCCCGAGCTGGAAGCCGGGCGCCGGCGCCAGGACGGGAGCTGGGACCTCGGGTCGACCCGCCACGGCGTCCGCGGGGGTGTCGGCGACCACCGCCGCCCCCGCCGCCATCTCCTCCTCCAAAGACCGCCCCGAGGGCCGCGAGGCCCGGGAAGGCCGGGAGAGCAAAGACTTCATCAAGCCCAAGCTGGTGACGGTGATCCGCAGCGGCGTGAAGCCCCGCAAGGCCGTGAGGATCCTGCTGAACAAGAAGACGGCGCACTCCTTCGACCAGGTGCTGGCCGACATCACGGAGGCCATCAAGCTGGACTCGGGCGCCGTGAAGAGGCTGTACACGCTGGACGGGAAGCAGGTGAGAGGATGAAACCAGAATCAGGACCAGGACCAGAATCAGAACCAGAACCAGAAATACTTTATTGATCCCCGAAGAGAAACTCTGTGTTGCAGTTGCACAAATAGTAGAAATATAAATAAAGAAATACAAGGAGTGTGGATGTTTACATAGTTAAAGGAATATTATGATACATTATTAACATAATTACCATAATTAAGGTGTTGCAATGGTGAAAAGTAATAATAATTATAATAATATGAATAATAATAGTATAGCTGTTGAGTATTGCACATTTCAGGCCGGTGTTATTGCACAAAACAGATAATATTGTCCAGTTTCAACCTCTCTAAGTCTTAGAGAGGCAGGAATGACTTCCTGTGGCGCTCTGTGGTGCATTCTGGGAGAATGAGTCTTTCACTGAAAGTGCTCCTGTGATTGAGCAGCGAGCCATGGAGTGGGTGCGAGACAGTGTCCAAGATGGCATGTAGTTTGGAGAGCGTCCTCCTCTCCGGCACCCTCCCACAGAGAGTCCAGATCCCCCCCCCACAACGTCAGAGCTCCTTTAAGATGCTCCTTTCAGTCTGAAGTGTTGGGACGGTGGGTTCAGTCTCTTTTGAAGCTTAATATTTGGTTCTTTCAGTGAAATGCGTCTGTTTACCAGCTCAAGTCAAGCTGTGTGACTTTGCACATGCTCTGATCCTCTTTTGTGCAACTCCTATTGAATTAAGGATTGTGGATTATAACGACGATTTTTAACACACACACACACACACACACACACACACACACACACACACACACACACACACACACACACACACACACATTGAAGTTACAGATAAGGCTGTCGGCTGTAACACAATGATGGCGGGGAGCTGGAGAAAAGCAGAGAAAGAGGGAGCTTGGTGGGAATGTATGAAGGTTGTTCAGCTCAGATTTAAAGGTCCCATGACATGGTCTCTTTGGATGCTTTTATATAGACCTTAGTTGTCCCTAATACTGTATCTGAAGTCTCTTTATATAGACCTTAGTGGTCC
>NC_048425.1:1414239-1415726 GCF_013103735.1 Etheostoma cragini
CACACACACACACACACACACACACACACACACACACACACACACACACACACACACTTAATGCATTCATGTTTTCTTTTCTTTTTAATGAAACAAAAGACTCTCTAGGATTTAGTTGCTTAACCCTCGTGTGTCAACTCTTTTGTTGATACTTTTTCTTAACTTGTTGTCCCTTTTTTCAGTGTTTGTCACTTTTTTTGAGGTTTTCAACACTACGTAACACTAACTTATTAACTTCAGTTTTACATTTATATTTGAGATTTATGGTCAATAGACATCATTTATAGGAAATTATACCTAATGTTTGAGTTAGAAAAGCAGAAATTAGGAATTATGGAGACTAAAATTAAAGGAATGGATGTTGATGATAATCACAGACTGGAATATGTCAACTTTTACTCAATACTATTTCAAAAAAACACTTTGTTTTACAATGCTATGAAATTGAATAAGACCCAAAATTAATGAAAGTAGAGATGTGTACTTGGCAAAGAGCGTTGTGTGGAATCAATCATGTTATTTTGGGGAATTACAAAGAACATTGATATAGGACAACAGGTTAATTAGACCCGAGGACGACAGGAGGGTCAAATCAACTAAATCCTACTGATTAGAATACATGTGAAACAAGTGTCTTATCTCTCTCTCTCTCTCTCTCTCTCTCCAGAATGCAAAGTCAAGGTGTCTCGCCCTACCGCCCCTCCAAAAAATACATCTCCCAAGTCTCCTAGCGGCTCCAGCCTCTCGTGTAAGACTCCACCCAGAGGCCAGACCAGAACAAAGTCTCCCGGCCCAGGTGACCTAAATCTCCCTAAAATGACCCGATAGGCTTGAGTACCAGATCACTTTGACCAATCACGTGACTCCTTTCTCTTGTGTGTGTGTAGCCAATGAGGCCTCAGGATCGGGGTCAGCTGAGAAGTCCTTCAGGTCCAGCCCGTCCCCCACCAGTCCCGGGTCACGACGAAACCTCAAGGTCTGATTATTTGATTAACTGTTTGCTCTTGATTCATTTCTCCAAATATGTTTTTTTTTTTTTTTTTTTTAAACCCGTGTTTTCCTCGGGTCAAACTGACCCGTGTTTTATATCAGAAATATGGATTTATTTTTACCAAATTACCCCAAAATAACATGGATGACTCCATACAACGTGATTACTTAATGATTACTTTTATTGAATTTTTGGGGTGTTTTATTTAATCTTAGAGCATTTTAATTCTTTTTTTTTTAATGGTTTTAAAACCGTATCCGGACTAAACTTTGACATCGACCCATCTGAGATCCACTCAACATCCAGGTCGAATAAAAACGGGAGTTTCCCTTTAACAGTCAATCATTTTAAAGCAGGTTCCTACCTTGTGTTTTGCATTTAGTTGGAGAATTTGTTTGCGGGGGGAGCGCAATCTTCGTTAAAGGCAAAATATGTGTCAAACTGTCCAAAAATTGAGTATTTTGGTGCTGCAGAGACGTCCCGGCCTACAAATCTT
>NC_048425.1:1415826-1417173 GCF_013103735.1 Etheostoma cragini
CACACACACACACACACACACACACACACACACACACACACACATACAGAGACACAGAGACAGACAGACAGACAGACAACTAAAATTCAAACCCAACCTCTAGGAACTTAACCCTTGTGTTGTCTTCAGGTCAAATTTGACGCCTTTTTAATGCTATTTTTGGAATTTATAAACCTCATTTATAGGAAACTATACCTAATGTTTGAGTTAGAAAAGCAGAAATTAGGAATTATTGAGACTAAAATGAAAGAAATGGATGTTGACAATAATCACAGACTGGAATATGTCAACTTTTACTTAATATTATTTCAAAAACACTTCAATTTGTCTCTCCAAATGCTATAAAATTGAATAAGACGCCCCAAAATTAATGAAAGTAGAGATTTGTACTTGGCAAAGAGCGTTGGGATCAATCATGTTATTTTGGGGAATTAAAAAGAACATTGATATAGGACAACGGGTCAGTTTAACAAAGTACAACATGAGGGATATGTGTGTGTGTGTGTGTGTGTGTGTGTGTGTGTTACCTTCCCACAGCAGCGAGCTTTATCAATGATCTTCAGAGCGTATTCCTGCCCTGTCGACCTGTCAATCCCAACACAACAACACAGCCCTTTACAGTAGTCCATCAATCTAAACTAAACAACATTTGACCTTTCATGACAGTAACTAGGCTGTTATCATTAATCAATAATACGTTGGGCCGTTCCAAAAGCAACAACAACAAGAAAAGAAGAGCTCCTTACCTCTCCACGCACGCTTTCACCACGGCAAAGTTTCCATCGCCGATCACTTTCCCGACTTGGTACTTCTCGTTGATCATAGAAGAAGAAACGGTCCGATTCCCGTTCACTGGGGGTAGGAAGAAGGGAATATTCTGACTTTTGTATATTTCACTGATTCAAATCAAGTTTGAGCCAATGGTTACTCTCCGTAACCAATCAGCTGTCAGAGTTTGACACTGCTGCAGAGCTTTTTTTGAACTCTTTAGTGTTTTCTTGAGATGCTGACGATACCAGTTAGCAGCGTTAGCAGCGTTAGCAGCGTTAGCAACACCTGTGAGTTTATCATGTGACAACGAAAACACAAGGTGGAGCAGCACGTCCTGTATGTCCCTCACCGGCTGACGTATTTAAAGATGGAGCATGAATATGGAGCGTGTACCCCAGCTCATGTGAATGCAAAGCCAAAAGGAATACTTAGAATTGATGTTGGTGTTAGGTATTAATGAAAAGGGCAACTACACACTACCCCCGTTACACACTGGCCCTTTAAGGGAGGCTTTCTGAGGTTGGCTTTTCTGACAGTCTCAACAAGAAGTGACTTTAGAGTCAGTTCGTTTAGATT
>NC_048425.1:1417273-1419195 GCF_013103735.1 Etheostoma cragini
TCCATGTTTAATAGTGTGCTAGTAGAGACTGATGCATTCCCTAAACATAGATGTTATCTCAGCTGTTGGAAATTGAGAAAAAGATGATATTTGTTAATAGATAATGAAGTAAAATGTTATTTCAGAATTGTTTTTAAAACCCCAAATAAGTCCCGGGTCAGTTTAACCCGAGGGACACGAGAAGGTCTCGAAAGGGTTAAGGAATAGTTTGACTTTTTTTTAACCCTCGTGTTGTCTTCCTGTCAAAATGAAACACTTGTTTCTTTTTATCAATGTTTTTAAATTTCCGTCCCTTTTTTGCTATGCTTTTTTACAAAGTTTGTCACTTTAACATTTTCAACACTACGTAACACTTACTTATTATCTTTAGAGTTATATTTGGAATTTATAGTCAACAAATCTTATTTATAGGAAAGTATACCTAATGTTTGAGTTAGAAAAGCAGAAATTAGGAATTATTGAGACTAAAATGAAAGGAATGGATGTTGATGATAATCACAGACTGGAATATGTCAACTTTTACTCAATACTATTTCAAAAACACTTCCATTTGTTTTATAATGCTATAAAATTGAATAAGACGCCCCAAAATTAATGAAAGTAGAGATTTGTACTTGGCAAAGAGCGTTGGGTGGAATCAATCATGTTATTTTGGGGAATTAAAAAGAACATTGATATAGGACAACATGAGGACAACATGAGGGTTAAATAAGCGTATTCATTTTATTGTTGTATCAGTACTGTGTGTATTTGAGGTGTCAGCTCGTGTGTGTTGCAGGTGTGTGAGTATCCCGACGGCACTAAGTCCCTGAAGCTGGGGGACTTCGGTCTGGCGACGGTGGTGGAGGGACCGCTGTACACCGTCTGTGGCACGCCGACCTACGTCGCCCCGGAGATCATCGCCGAGACCGGGTAGGACGGGCATTTTTTTAATTTTTTTTAAACGTCTTTTTTCCTTTGTTAGTTCATTCTTCAAAATAAAATCCTGTCCACAAACACACCGTTATGACACATCTCTGTCCACGTGAAAAGACAACTGAAGCGCAGTCAGAAGCTGTCAAGAGCACGCAAAGCCACCAGGGGGCGACATAAACACCCAGACTCACAAAGAAAAGACATTAGCCAATCAGAACCCTGATATAGAAATATAGAAATTGTTATTGGAATCCTGCAAACAGCTAGACTAGAGATCTAGACGCACCCCAGGGGCAGCCAGGGGCAGGTTTTCCTTGTCTATACGTTTACACACAAACGCCATTTCATCCAAAAAGCTCGGTTTACAGGGACCTAAAACACACAGTGTGTGTGTGTGTGTGTGTGTGTGGAGGAAAGTCCAAAACAAAGAAAAGGCTACTTAAAAAAAAAAAAAACTGCCTATGTGTGGAGTAGGCTTCAGTTTCCGAGGATTAGTTGGTAAAACCACCTGTTAACAGACACGTATATTAAAGTGTGTGTGTGTGTGTGTGTGTGTGTGTGTGTGTGTGTGTGTGTGTGTAGCTATGGTCTGAAGGTGGATATCTGGGCGGCGGGAGTGATCACCTACATACTTCTGTGTGGATTCCCTCCATTTAGAAGGTAATCAAGGTGTATTATATTAAATATGTTTGTCGAATGCTGTTAACTGACACACGTGTTGTAATTTTTGTCCCGTTTATTTAAAACTTGTCCTTCCTCTTCCTCTTCCTCAGTGAGAATAACGTCCAGGAGGAGTTGTTTGATCAGATCCTCAGAGGGAAACTGGAGTTCCCTTCTCCGGACTGGGACGCCATCAGCCTCCCCGCCAAGGTACCACTCACTCATGCCCACAGTCACAATTTAACCCTCATATTGTCCTCATATTGTCCTCATGTTGTCCTCATGTTGTCTTCATGTTGTCCTCATGTTGTCTTCATATTGTCCTCATGTTGTCTTCATGTTGTCCT
>NC_048425.1:1419295-1421652 GCF_013103735.1 Etheostoma cragini
TTCCACCCAACGCTCTTTGCCAAGTACACATCTCTACTTTCATTAATTTTGGGGCGTCTTATTCAATTTTATAACATTGGAAAACAAAATGGAAGTGTTTTTGAAATAGTATTGAGTAAAAGTTGACATATTCCAGTCTGTGATTATCATCAACATCCATTCCTTTAATTTTAGTCTCAATAATTCCTAATTTCTGCTTTTCTAACTCAAACATTCGGTATAATTTCCTATAAATGAGGTTTATTGACCATAAATTCCCAAGATAACTGTAACACTAAAGTTAATAAGTTAGTGTTACGCAGTGTTGAAAACTTCCAATAAGTGACAAACATTGAAAAAAAAAGAGACAAAAACGTAAGAAAAAGTTAACACACTGATTTAAAAAGTCTCAACAAAAGTGTTCAATTTTGACGGGAAGACGACGCAAGGGTTAAGGAAGGGGAAGGATTAGGATTTTATTCTGTAATAGGACACCAGGTATCTTGTTGCGTTAGATTTTAACAGAAGACACATTTGTCCAACCTGGTCCTCAGATGCTGATCAGCCAGATGCTGCAGGTGAACGTGGACACCCGGTTCACCGCCGAGGAGGTCCTGTCCCACCCCTGGGTGACGGTAAGAGGGAGCACATGTCAACGACTCAAATACTACACACATGCACGCTAAAAGACAGGAACTGAGTTTTATCACTTTTGTTTGTTAGTTGACTTAGTAAAACACAAGTCGCTTTTGCAAAATGTTAACTTTCTGGAAACTTCCATGTTCAAGTTACTCTAAAAAGTAAATGTAAAAACGGTACAAAAAATGCAAACAAGTAATGCGAGTACTCAGTCTCAGGCTTTCATGCTGGGATTTGTCATTGTTGTTGTTGTCTAGGACGAGGGTCCCGGAGACCCCCACACCGCGAGCAGCACCGAGGAGCAGAACAGTGGAGAAGCCCTGGACCCGGACCAGGACTCCCTGATGCTGGAAACCAAACAAGTTCCCTCCCCGATGGTCTAAAGCACGTCCTCGTTCAGACTCAAAACCATTAACAACAATGTGCGTTTGATCGACTGGAAACCCCCAGACGAGTCCCCCTTGAATCTGGTCTAGAAGTTTGGATTTTCCCCAATAATAATCTTCAGTTTGGAACACGTCCTGTTTTGATCTTTTGGAAACCAAATGAGTTATAGCTTCAGATCAGCCACCCTCGGTCTAGGATAGGACCGGTTCTCCCTTCCTGGAAACCAAATGAGTTATAGCTTCAGATCAGCCACCCTCGGTCAAGGATAGGACCGGTTCTCCCCTCCTGGAAACCAAAGTAATATCTTACATTTAGATTGGAACACCTCCCTGTTACGCATGATTTATACTTCTGTTTAAAACCTGCACGGTGGCTACATGTAGCACGGTGGCTCAGTGGTTAGCACTTCTGCCTCACAGAAAGAAGGTTCTTGGTTCAAATCCAGGTTGTTTTGGGCCTTTCTGTGTGCAGGACCATAAATCAAGCTCTACTTCTACTGGAAATCAAACAAGTTCCCTCATTCTTGGTCTAGAACAAATGCCCATTCATTTACTGAAAACGTACCAAGTTCCCTCGAATCTGGTCTAGAGTACATCTGAGTACTCTTTAATCCTCACCTTTAGTCTAGAATCCTGTTTCATCTAATGGAAACCAAACAAATACCCGATGGTCTAGAACAAGGTTAATCTAGTCCCGTTGTTTCTCCTGGACGCCAAACCAGTTCCTTCACTGTTGGTCAAATAAAGGTCTTGTTTCATCTACCGGACACTGAACAAGTTCCCTTACCAAGGCCAAGGACTTGTTCCCCCTTTTTATCCACTAAAAACAAACCAAGTTCCTAGAAAAGTCTAGCACTTTGTCCTGTTCTTTCACCCAAGACCCAATGAGTTCCTCACCTCCTCAACTTTGAACACATCCCCTTTTATCAACAAGAAACCAGAAGAGTTCCCCTTAAAATCTGGTTTAAATCAGTCCTGTTTCAACGACTGGAATCCTCTGGTTGAATGTTATCTTCTGGAACTGATATAAGTCCCCGGTATAGAATGTATCCCATTGAATTTATTGGAAACCGAACAACTTCCTTGAAATATTGTCTAGAATAAGCCCTCTAATCCAATCCAGTTCCCACACCTCTGGTCAAAAACATCCAATTTTATCCAGTGGAAACCAAACAGGACGTGATCTCTGCTCGAGAACTCATCCCAGTTCATGTACTGGACACAAAGAAGTCACCTCACCTCTGGTACCAAACAAGTTCCTTCTCATCCACTGGTAACCAAACAAGATCCTTCAAATCTGGTCTACGATATCTCTTTCTTTCAACTGGACGCCGAAGGAGTTCCCGGACCTCT
>NC_048425.1:1421752-1431072 GCF_013103735.1 Etheostoma cragini
TACCAACTGGAAACCAAACAAGATCCTTCAAATCTGGTCTACGATATCTCTTTCTTTCAACTGGACGCCGAAGGAGTTTCCGGACCTCTAGTCCAGAACAAGTCCTGTTTTACCAACTGGAAACCAAACAAGTTTCATTGCCTCTAATATAGAACAGTTTTGTTGCTTCTACTCGACACCGAATGAGCTTTCTTCTCATTGGTTTTTAAAGACCTTACAGTTAATTTACTGGAAACTGAACAGTATTCTGCGGTTTGATCCACTGCAAATAGCATTAAGTTCTCTGTTGGTATTTCCAATTTATTTCCTGGAAACTGTCCTCTCCTCTGGTCTAGACAAGCATTTAATATACTGACGACTTTCACAAGTCCGTCTCTCTGCTGCTGCACTGGAAAGTATTTACATCGTCTCTGATTTTGTTTTTTGCTGGACAATAATGAAGTTGGCACAATGCTACTTGAAGGACTCGCACCATATCAACACTGGGACACCATGAAGGTGCTATTGGACACAACCCGTTTTATCACCCAGTGTACAGTATCATGTGACTGGACCCATGTCCTGGATATGGTCCTTACCTCTGGTCTGAATTATGCTTAATTTAGAGGCTTTGGAAAAGGCCTCAAACTGCTACCATAGGGTTATAAACAACTGATTCAATGATAAGTCTCTCTGGTTTAGGGATTACTTCCTCTGCCGCTTGGCGACCAGGATGTCTTCCACGTATTCTGGGAAACGTCCCATTTATCCTGCCTTTACCCTCCATTTCTTCTACTTGGCGCCCACCAACCCGAGGAGATATTTAAGTACTGTGCCTGTTTACGCTGCTGATTAAGTCCTTGTAATATCCTAAAATCTCAGCCCATCCCTTCCCATACATCCCACTCTTCAGACCCCGCTATAGACAGACAAGGCTCGTTGTTTTTGGGGTTTTTACAGATTTCTTTTACCACACTAAAGTTCACCATGGCTTATGAAAAGGAGCAGATCTGTTTAAAGGGATAGCTTGACATTTAAAAAAAAAAAAAGCCTTCTTGTCAAGAGTTGTATATCTTTTTCATGTCTGAATGTAAGCGTGGAGCAGGGAGTTAATACTCTAACTCAGCCTCAAGACTAAGGTCCAAAGTTCAGAAATCTGCCTCCCAGCACCTCTAAAGCGGATTAATTGACATGTTATCGTTCCCACGTTAATCCATGTCAAAGTCAAATGTATTTATCTAGCACGTTAAAACAACAGTGGTTGACCAATGTCAATATCAAATACAGAATTATCACGTAAAATACATTTTTACAAGTAACATGAAACACATTTGACGTCCAGACAAATAGTGATGTAGAAGTTCAGAGAGATACAAAGAGGGCCAAACCATTTCAGGCCTTGAAGACGAGTAAAAAGATCCTAAAATCGATCCTGAAACGTACAGGAAGCCAGCGAAGAGAGGCCGAGACCGGTGGTTATATGTTCCCGTGTTCTTGGAAAATTGTGCTCTTGCGCGGCAAGACATCTGTCCAACATGTAACTCTTCATAAAACCACAACATGTGGTTTCTACAGCCCAATTTCCACCTGGATTTTTGGTTTCATGATTATTCCAAAACCAGATTTTTACCCAAAACACCCCCCCAAAAACCTCAAAACTAATGAGCCTTGTCTGCATAGAATCGCCCGTCCTCCACACGTTCCTCAGCCTTCGTACTGTAACTCAAATTAACTGAGTGACTTCTAAAACCTCACAATTTAAAGAATAAAAACACCAACCTGCCGAAAGGTTTCTACCGGCAGTATGACTGAGGTCAAGGGTCACGATCCGGTCTGGTCCGAATCCCCGACCCCCCCCGCCTCTCCTCCCGCCTGCAGTCAGAGGATCAAATGTGTTGTAAATACTGTAAATATCAAATGTCTGTTGGTGTCCGTCTGTGTGAGTCTGTTGTGAAGTAGGAAAACTGTAGCAGTTTGAAAAAATAAACAATGAAAAGAAACAATCTCATCGTAGACGTCACGTCTCAGCATCCCGAAAAAAAACCTTGTTTTTCATAAAGAGCCAAAGTTTCTTTAAAGGAGGAGCACATTTTTGACTGTTTTCTATCTGGCTACTGATGATTATTTCCATTATCTATTATCTATTTGTAAAAGCATGAGATAGAAGTGAGAAAGTCACAATTATCCACAGCCTTCAAATGTTTCTTTATGTCCAACCAACAGTCTACACCTCCAAATTATTCAGTTTTATTTATTATTTATTAATTTAAGACAAAGAAAAGCAGAAAGTAATTGCATTAAAAATGACTCATTGATAAATGACAAATCAAGAAAATGATTTTTAAAAGTTCTTAATGTGTTTTTTATGAAACTAGTAGCTGTTAGATAAATAAAGTGGAGTAAAAGTATAACGTGTCATGAAATGGGAGCTAAGTACACAACTGATATGGAATATTTAGGGTATATTTGGTTATGTTCCTCCACTGTACATTTTTAAATGTGGTTCCTAATTATTTTTTGATGAACCCATGTGTTGCCTTCCTGTCGACCTCTAACTTTTCTGGGTCAAAATTTAAAATAAAATACAAAATGTAAGCATTTTTTTTTGGCGCGTTTGACGTATTTGTTGGTATTTTTTCCACATTTTTGAGGCTTTTTCCGACATGTTTTCTCCGTTTAACGTTCTTTTATAAAACAAAATTAAAATGCTATAAAATTGAATAAAATACAAATTCACCGATCAGTTATGTTACTTGTAGAGTAACAGTTGTAGGGAACCGTTCACGTTATTAATTTAATTTTTGACAAGAAACCCAAATTTATGATATAGACACTTTTTTTTTATTTTTAAATGGGTCAAATTTGACCCGCGGACAACAAGAAGGTTACGTACATTTTCAATTCATTTTTCTTATTAAAACCCCAAACTGGCTCATGAAAAACAAGGTTTCTGAGGGATGTTGACGAACTGTAAGGAAGGAGATTGTTGAGGACGACGTTGGATCTCTTTCCTCACACGGTCATGTGTCTGAGATGTGACGTTAGTGGGTCGTCCATCTATCACGTCGCTCCATCCACACATCCATCAAGCTGTCATTAGTTATAACTGGTTATTAGAATCACTGAGGGTGAAGGTGTGTGTGTGTGTGGGTGAGTGTGTGTGGGTAATTGTGTGTGTAGGTGTGAGTGGATGTGTTTGTGGGTGGGTGTTTGTCTGGGTAATTGTGTGTGTGGATATGTCTGTGTGTGTGTGGGGTTTGAGTGTGTGGGTGGTTGTATGTGTGGGTCTGAGTCTGTGTGGGTGGGTCTTTGTGTGAGTGTTTGTGGGTAGTTGTGTGTGTGTGGGGTTGTGTGTGTGGATATGTCTGTGTGTGTGTGGTTTGAGTGTGTGGGTGTGTGTGGGTAGTTGTGTGTGGGTGGTTGTATGTGTGGGTCTTTGTGTGAGTGTTTGTGGGTAGTTGTGTGTGTGTGGGGTTGTGTGTTTGAGTATGTCTGTGTGTGTGTAAATAAGTGTGTTTGATTTCCACGGTGTAATGTTTCAATTTAAAATCAAGTGGAAAGTACGAGTTTCAGTGTGTGTGTGTGTGTGTGTGCGTGCGTGTGTGCATCAAAGGACAGTGGGTCACTTTTGATTTTAAACTTGATTTTTTTAAAGTGTTATCTGGATAAATGCGTTGACCTGCTGCTGTGTTGTCATGACCTTTGACCTTAGCACGACCTTCCCATGTCCTTGACATTTTGGCCGAGCCGCTGATTGAGAGTTTAAAGATGATTTGTCGTCTTAAAAAGTTACTTTAAAGCTCCTGTAAGTTAACGTGGATGGTTACATGCAACGCTCTTTACGAATAAAATAACTGATCACTTCACTACTTTCATTAAAATTGTCTGTTTTATTAAATTTTTCAACATTTGAAGAATTGTTTTATAAAAAGAACTTTGATAAAAGGTAATTTTTTGTGGAAAAGCTTTAAAAACATTGGAAAAAAAATAAAAAAAAACGCTTTAAAAAAGCGCAGAAAAAACAAACTCTGAAAAAGTGATAATAAACTTGAAAAAAATTTGTCGGGAAAAACGACAAATGTCGAAAAAGACGTTTTAATTGCAAATTTTGCCCTTTCGAAAAAGTGATAATAAACTTGACAAAATTTGTCGGGAAAAACGACAAATGTCGAAAAAGACGTTTTAATTGCAAATTTTGTCCCAGAAAAAGCTAAAAGTTGCTCGTTCGACGGGAAGACGACACGAGAGTTCAGATGAAACTGAGTGTAAAGTCCGCGCCAACGCTAAATATCACGAACACGTCAATCATCGCACTCGTTCGGTTCCTCACGATTAAATTACAGTTTGCAGTTAATAATCAGCGGCTCGGCCTCCGACCTTCTCTGAACCCGCTGGTCTTAATTAGCTTTCTCTTTCTTTATACCAAACCGAGAGGAGCCTTCTGGTGATTAGAGCTGCAGACACACCTGAGTCAACAAGAAGCTCAAATCTTCTGTTTTCAGGACTTTTGACTGTCTGTCTGGCATCTGATGCTAATGTTCAGTTTACTACAAATGTGTTTTAGAGCTGAGACGAGAGGCCATTGTGTGATTATTTTCCAAAAGGTCATTAAAGCAGCTTTAAGCGATGTCACGAGTCTTTTAGGCTACAACATTGTTTGTCACGTACAGCGAAAATCTCCCTATCTGCGAGGTGCCTGACCTATGAACACACTGTAAAAGGCTACTTCCACAAATCATGTTGTTTCCGAAAGCACGGAAGGGGAAGGGATGAGGAGGAGGGAGGGGCGAGCTAGCCTCCATTTTGTTTGACAATACTTCAAATGTCAACAAGAAGTGACGTCACCCAACGTCTCTTTGAGCACTTTTTAAACTGGCTAATTTGTTTTTTTCGGTTCATTTCTTACCAAAACATGGTTGAATCCATCACTATAAGTTAATCACATGACATTTTATGATTGCAGTGTGGTATTGCAGTTGCAAGAAACCATTTTGTTCCTTTTCTTGCACGCGTTCTAAAGGCACGGGCTGACCGGGGCTTAAGCCCAGGGACCAATGAGGACGAGGGGCCTATCATGAGCCAATGAAAAAGTCCCATTGATTTGTAATTTGTCGATATTTTTGGCCAGTGATAGCATGGCCAAGAATGGGCTCGGCCCACCCAAGCAGAAGTTAAGAAAATGTGTTCAGCCAATGGAAACGATCTGAGTGCTGCTTCTAATTTTTGATTGGATGGGCAGTCTAAAGCCCGCCTCCTAAGTTGCACGATGTCCACTGCCCCCGTCTTCACGTGTTTTGTTTATGTGGTTACAAAAATCGACTAAATGTGCAGCTAAAATGCATTTTATAAACTGGTGAGTCAGAGAATCACTTGAAGTCAACTACTGAAGGAGTTCCTTTAAAAGCAGCTTGTAAATGTATTGCTTTACGTACTGAAATCCACTTAAAGGCCACTTAAGATCTCTTCAAGGAAGAGATCTTGTTGCATAATTGTGACTCTGTAAACATCGTGGATTCATTAGTCCCCGTTTTGTTTTGTGCTGCATTACCTTCCAGGTAAAATAATTCATATCAGAGTAACATTTCCTCTCAACGTCCGGGTTGTTAATGGAACTCAGGATTTATCCGAAGCCATCTTTCTTTTATGTAACTAACAAAAGTACTAAAAATATGGTCAAAAATACTAATTCCCAGAAACTGCGACTTCATTGGGACTTGAATGCATCTTTAATTAATTCACATGCAGGTGGAGTTCAGTTAAATCATTACAAAGACATGAAGAAGCTGAGTGGATTTCAGATTGATTTGACCAGGGTGGCTGTAGTTATTAGGCCCTGTGTGTGTGAGTGAGATCATTTCACATCATGCCTCATTTTAGACAGGAACAACATTTTTTTAATTAAGTGCAGTAGAGAAATTAGGAGTTTGAACTAAACTGGGCTGGTTTTCCTAAAATTAATCTCTGAGTCGGACGTTGATTATTGTCGAGTTCATTCAGTATGAAATAAAAAATACAAAACAAATCAGTAAAACGTATTATTTATAAGACAATTCAAGTTTTTTTTTGACTGGACTGAACCACTTACACGTTGAACCTGGTAGCTACAAAACTTTGCCATTTATCGCTTAAAATTTGTTATTTCTTTACAGCGTAACTCAAACTAACGATTTTACTGAAGCGACTGTAAATATGCAAATTTAGAAGTAGTGACAATAACTTTTACAACGTAATTAGGTACATTTAGTAGGCAGAGCAACTAAAGATGTTTTGATGAAGATGAAGACACAATGTTAACGAGAATAATGATGATTTTACAGTCTCATCCCCTCATCCTGCAGCCATTAATACATGAATTATGCAGTTAAATACTAAATTATTAAAGCACAAAGCCTATTAACTACTAATACTTCTTAGTTTAACGGACATAAACACGCCTTCAACCACAATAGTTAAGCGTGCAAACAAGTGCTGTCATTAAAACACATAATTAATGGCGTCATCTTTTTTAACCCTTGTGTTGTCTGCGGGACAAATTGACCCATTTTATATCATAAATATGGATTTCTTTCAATCAAATTGCCCAAAAATAACATGGATGATTCCCTACATAATTACTTTCTTTGAATAATTTTTTTTTAATGGTTTTCGAACAGTATCCGGACTAAACTCTGACATCTACCCATCTGAGATCCACTCAACATCCTCTGATCTTAACTATTAGTCAAAATAATTCATCATTTCTGCCTTTTTAACTAAAAATGTACGTATAATATGATATTAAACCAGCTCAGGTTTTCAATAAAAAGCACCAAGAGCGTGGAAAAAGTGACAAATAAATCAGAAAAAGCAACAAAAAAACATCGGAGAAGCCCCCCCCCAAAAAATTTCATTTTACATTTTGACCTTACATTAAGTTCACGGTTAACGGGAAGACAACACGAGGGTGAATCGCAAGATTAAGGTTTTTTTGACCTAGAGAAACTTTGTAGTTTTTTTTCCACACGCTGTTGCAACCACTAGTAATGTTAGAAAAACTACAACACCCACCGGATCTAGCTAGACCGGAAACTAAACAACGCCGTTTGGGCTTGCGAGTTGGCCAAAGAGTAGTCGCTCTACGTTTTGAGTGGACGGTGAGCGCCAGACGCCGAAATGGACGCCAATAACTCAAACTTTCTTAAAGCTGTTCCTATGAAATTAAGAAAACGTAATGTACACTTCAAAGTATTTTAAAATCTAAATGAACGCTCAGCTGTTTGACGTCTCCGACCGCGAGACGCTTTTAGGAAAACTAGTCCGGAGTTGAAGTGGACGGAGATGTGAGAACCTTTGAGGACATGCTGTAGGCATGTTGCTATGGTAAGAATGATCTGTAATGTGACGGGTGTTGATATGAAAACGTGTGTGTTCGTTGGGAACAGGGTGCGGGCATTTGATGAAAATATAAACCCGGATTTGGATCGAGAAAAGATGAATTAAACTGTGAAAATAAAGCTGATGCAGTGGCATCATGTCAACCTGCTGTTGTCTTCCTGATTGTCTCCTGGACATTAACTACGTCATAAACACAGATTCTTTTATTTTATTTAACTGTAATAGTTAAAAACTTGTATTGGGACAAAGATAATCATTAATGGGGGGTTGGTCTGGGTGTATGGATGGGTTAAACAAACGCAGGACTTTCACTGTTCGTATCCCGTGTGAGAATTTTTTGACGTCATGTACGTAAAGTAAGTTAATTTAAAGGAGAAATCCGGTGCAAAATGAACCTAGGGATTGATAATACATGTAGCGAGTCAACCGTTCTCTGGAATAAGATTGGGGGTGGGGGCAGTAGCTCAGTCGTTAGGGAGTTGGGTTGGGAACCAGAGGGTTGCCAGTTCAAGTCCCCATATGGACCAAAGTACGGACTGTGGATTGGTGGTGGAGAGATGCCACTTTACCTCCTTGAGCAAGGCACTGTACCGTCTCGTTTAATACTGCATCAATGTCAAAGGAAAATATGTCCTCTTTTGTTGTTTTTGTTGTATCCGATACTCAACGAGCTGTTGTAGAAACGAGCCTGAAGCAATAAAGCAAAAGTTGTCAGAGAAATGTAGTTCAGTAAACATTACAACATTATGAAATATTAGGACTTTTTACCTTGAAACATTCCCCTCTGAGGTGTAGTGGATTGGAGTATGAAGTAGCAGCAGGGGTGAGTCTAGGATCAGACCTTTGGGTGTTGTTCTAATGAGAACAGCTCTAGGTCTAGTGTCCCTGTTTTAAGTTTTACAAAAATCTAAACGTGACGTGTTATGGAGGTATATACGCTTCTGATCTGAAAATGTCCCCGGATTTTGTCTGAGAAATCTGGTCACCTTATTCTAAAGGATTTCTCCTTTAAAACACATAACGTAAGTCACATAACAGAGATATTTTAACCCAAAAATGAGCATTTTCTAAACTGAACGAATTACTTTTAGTCCAATTTACAACGCTGACCACATGACTCATGCTGTGTCTGACGCTGGTTCTTTCCTATGGACGTATACCATGTTGTTCTCGGAGTCACTGGCAACCAGTCAACCAATCGTTGCATCTCTAAAGACCTCTATTAACTTCTAATGGAGTCCCGTCTTCCTGCGTTCCTTCACCACCGATCACCTGAACGCCGAGGTAGCTAAACTCTGTTTTCAAACAATTGTTGTTATCAACCATCTTGAATCCTCAAAGTTCAATATTCAATGTTTAAAAGAAGGCAGAACACAGTTCAGACTGTCTCTAAAAGTATAAATTAGGGTCATAAAATGCCAACGTTTCCTGGTTTCCGCCCTGTTCATAGGTCAACCAGTCTAAGGATTACTGAATTTTCCATGGTTCCAAGTCCAGAAGACGATCAACAACTTTAGTGCAAATCAGCCGAGCAGTGTGATATAAAAGGTTTGGCTTTCTGCGTGAGGATAGTTTATCTCTTATATCCTTGTTTTAGAGGGGTGGGATCAGGCGTCCGAGGTGAAACTCAGCTGTTCGATCTGTCTGGATCTACTGAAGGATCCAAAGACTAATTCCTCGTTCATTATTTGTTGGATTTCTGTATTTCTGTTCAATATTTCATGTGTGTGACACAACTACATATTACTGTCTAGTCCTCTTCATGCAATGCAAAAGTTGTATAGATCTGACTGTAAATTAGCAAATTTAGAAGTAGAACAAGAATATTATCCACCCATCCATCTTTGTCCTTTATCCGGTATGGGGTCACGGTGGGAAGCAGCTCCAGTAGGGGACCCCAAACTTCCTGTTTCCCGAGCCACATCAACCAGCTCCGACCGGAGGATCCCAAGGCGTTCCCAGGCCAG
>NC_048425.1:1431172-1447141 GCF_013103735.1 Etheostoma cragini
CTCTCTAGTTTCAGGAAGTGTAGCGGGGCGTAGGCTACATGTGTGCAGGCCAAATATTTCAGCTGTTCAGATGAGCTCAATCTTGGAGCGGAGGTAATGATATTAAGTTATGTACCGTGAAATCTATCAAATATAATAGAATGTAACTGAGACGTTCAGCGTATTGTTTTTCGTGTTTAATATCGGTCACAACAACATTAAAACATGCTGCTGGTCTGAATCAAACCTAAATGACTTGAAGGTACGACTGTCCCACCATCCTATGAAATGCATTGTGTCCTAAAATATGCTGGAAAGTGATTTAATATTGTCTATTTTTTTTATAGAACGGTCTTCAAGTGCAACTAGGTCAGTTGTTTTATCCCCACATTCATTTAAAGTGACGGGCATTTATTTCTACATCTTTTCTTTTTGTTCATTTTAAATATCATTATTGTTGTTATTATTATTATTATTATTATTAAAGGGTAAAGTGCACTATAGCTGACAGGCTGGTTCTAGGCTCAGAGACAGCTTCAGAGACCCCTTGTTGCTTGCTATGGTTTGAGGTGTTTCCTTCTATTATTCCCTGCATGTTATTATTGTGAGTTTTAAAGTGTGCAGTGGTATTTTGTTCTATTGATCTTTTATTGTGTGTATTGTGTCCTAACGCATATTTAAAGCCTCTTATTATTCCAGTGAAATTTGGCTTATCATATGAAGTGATTGCGTCGGTGCCATTGCACTTTATTTCCTTTTTAAAGTCACTACTGTGTCCACGCTGGCGCTGTTGGATGTTTGTGATTGGTGTTTTTAATCTATGCAGACTGTGTGAGTAAATTCCATTTATATTTTGTAGCTGGCCTCCCGTCCCGGTTCGTTCTGGACTCTTTCCTGTTTTCAATCACTACACCGAAGAAACCTTCAGCACATGAATGCAGAGGCAGTTTATCTTCTTATCTACAAGGACAAGTAAAGGGATTTGAGTCAGTATGGGTCGTGGTGTTGGGACTTTTGAGTGTTTAACCCTCATGTTGTCCTCATGTTGTCCTCATGTTGTCCTATATCAATGTTCTTTTTAATTCCCCAAAATAACATGATTGATTCCACCCAACGCTCTTTGCCAAGTACAAATCTCTACTTTCATTAATTTTGGGTCTTATTCAATTTTATAGCATTGTAAAACAAATGGAAGTGTTTTTGAAATAGTATTGAGTAAAAGTTGACATATTCCAGTCTGTGATTATCCTCAACATCCATTCCTTTAATTTTAGTCTCAATAATTCCTAATTTCAGATTTTCTAACTCAAACATTAGGTTTACTTTCCTATAAATGAGGTTTATTGACCCTAAATTCCCAAAATAAATGTAAACTAAAGTTAATAAGTGTTGAAAATGTCCACAAGAGTGACAAAAATTTGAGAAAAAAATGTCAACAGTGCTGAAAAAAAGGACAAAAATGTTAGAAAGAGCGTCAGCAAAGTGTTGATTTTCAATTTTGACGGGAAGACAACACGAGGGACAACAGGCAGACACACAAAGGGCAACAATTGGACAAAGAAACAGACGGACAGACAAACAGACAAACAGACGGACAGACGGACAAACAGGACACTCCTTGGCGGAGGAAACGACTGCTGAAACGTTTTAAAGTTTTATTTGTATTATGAAGTTGGAATGTCTGGTTAAACATTAAAAACATCTCTTACAAAGCACTTTATAAATGTCTTTCACTGTGCGTCTTTCTCTCTCTCTCTCACACACACGTTAGTGTTACAGTCTTTAAGGTTAAAGACGCCACATGGAAGATTTTCTCTTAACGAGTTGACACCAAATTAGTCGTGATGACGCCTCGAAATACCCTCAATGCTGCAAATCACACAAACAGAGACGTGGACTTCCTCCACCTAACTTAACACACCTACACCTGTCCAGTCTTTACTCCCCGAGCCCGACGGTCTGACGGCCAAATACAGGAAATACTGAGCATTCGCTGAGCTCTAGAGGTCAAATTTACAAATGTATAGTGGGAATATTTCTACATGCTTCTTTTAGGACTGTCAATTAATTGCAAAAATCTGTTTTTCGTATGACAGCAGATGCAGTAACTTTTTAAATGATTAAAAATCAAAAACAACACCAAAGTTGACAAAAACCTGTTTAAAAAAGTGACCCAAAAAATAGTGGAAATAGTGAGGAAAAAAAAAAACATCTGAAAAGTGAGTAAAAAACATTGGAGTGAAATCAACAAAAACGTCGAGAAAAGTTTAGAAAAAGAACAAAATGTTTAGATTTCTACCCAAAAAAACAGAAAGTTGCATGCAGGTCGATGGAAGGGTTAAAATATAATAATAATAATAATAATAATAATATTTGCAAGCACTAAGAAATAGTCCTTTACCGAGCTCCATCTACCTTGTTTTTTGCACCTTACTAATCATTTTTTATTGTTTCTATTTGTTATATTTGCTCTCCATATGTGTGCACACTCTTACTTTGCATTGAAACGGCTGAAAAACATCCACCATATGACACATTAATCATTTACTGTTATCTGGCTGCATTTGAGTTGTTACACTTAGTTAAAATTTGCCTTCTCAGACACTGAATTATATGGAAAAGAGAATTAATAAAAGCAGTAACGTGTCCAAAGTAGAAAGTCAGTTAGATTTAGATTTGAGAGGTTGAGTCCTGCATTAGTGAGCAAAAAGCCAGAGCTGCAATTGTCAGATAAAAACCCCCCAAAACATAAATCTAACAAAGAAAAATGTTTCGTCATCGCTGGTAATTTGCTGACAGAACATTGAGAGAAAATCCTCCACGTTTAACCTTTGATAAAAACACACATGTCATGAGTATGACTCGTATATTCAGTCTGGAAAGAGGTGTTTTTTTTGCATATTTAGTGTTTTAACACATAATACAGATTGAGGAAATGTGAGAAAAATGGAATACAGTACATTTAAAAAAAAAAATACAGCTTGATCTTTGCTTGTCTGAAAGAATTCGTACAATAGTTTTGTGACAACACACTGTTGTCGGTGCAAAACTGGCTCTCGATACTGCTTAACAGCAGGAAATCAAACATGAGCTAATGTGGGCGTCACATAGTGTTTTAGTTCCTTAATAAGGTGCAGTAGGTAAGACTTATTAACTAACTTAGTTAATAAGTTAGTTAAATAAATGTTACTAACTTTCTCTAATATTTGTTGAAAGTGACACTATGTTTTGGTTAAAAAATAATAAATACTCTACAGCCTGTAGTGTATTTAGCAAAAATCCAGTTTGGGCTTTAGCAAATGGGGGAGGGGCTTAGGAGACAGATTGGGCTTTAGCAAAAGGGGGAGGGGCTTAGGAGACCGTTTTGGTTTTAGTAAAATGGGGGAGGGGCTTAGGAGACCTTTTGGGCTTTAGCAAAAGGGGGCAAGAAGTTGTCATGTTCAGATTCTTTGGCTAAATCCTGGATCTTCGAAATCGTACCTACAGTAACTTTAATATCGCAGCTTTCAGTCTCACCCTGTGGGACTTATGCATTTACAGTATTTGACATTTAGCTTTAAATATTACAAAATATAAACATGTTTTAAGGTCTTTGTTTGAAAAGTGATTTTTAAGTTTTGTAAAGCTTATTTTTTTAATCTTTAATAACCTCTTCATTTAAAACTCTGTTTATAACTCATGTTTCTTTGCTTTCATTGAGCTGCATGCTCTTATTCCTATCCTATCTCTAGATGACCAATAAAGACCAGCCTTAGTGTTATTTGTGTAAAGTGATCTGGTTTAAGCTTCAAAGCTTTGAGAATGTAAAACTTTTTGGCAAAAGTTTCTACACAAGTATTTATCAGTGAAAATATGTGCATCACATAACTTTTAAAAATAGCTTTTGAAGGTACCTAGAGAGTCTTAAAACAAAACATTCTGACAGTTTATTTTAACTAAAATGGGTCTCCCTATAATTAAAAGTGGCAATTTTTTTTGGCTCTCGGACCGCTGAGCGCTACAAGTTAAAATCATTTAGGAAACAACCCAATCCAGAGGTGGCGTTTTCTTCCCAGCATGCATCAGCAGACAAACATCCGACTCAAAGCTCCTATATTCAGTTCTCCTCTGGTTTAGGTTCACGGTGCACTATGTTAAAGATAAATGTAAGTTTTGACTGAGTTAGTTTAAGGGATAGTGCAGATTCATTTGAACTGGGGTTGTATGAGGTCCTTATCCATCGCATGCCCCCCGTTCAGAGTACCGATACAGTTTCAGTTAAATTTTACGCTATATTTAGAATATTTTCACTGCTTTATCTGGCTGTCAGACGGCCGTTTACGACGGGAAACTGAAGCCGTTATCTCGGCTCTCTTCAAAGCCGCCAGACTCATTTGAGAAAACGGTTCTGCAAGGTGAAATGTTTTCGTCATAAAAAGGAGTCTGGCGGCTTTGAGGAGAGGTGGCTATCTAGCTGTCTGTCTGTCTATACTCTCCTGCAGTATTGGAAGGCATCGTATCCTCAGGTTAATATTGAAAGACATCCTCATCTACAAGATAAGGAACGTTACTCATACCACCTCTACTGGGGCCAGAGTTAAAGTTTGGGGAACCAGAACCAGAGTCGTCAATCACACCGTAATCACAACCACCACACTGCAAAACATCTGAAATATCCCTTTAAAGTGAATTAGTCCTCCTCTTGAAACCTTGACGTGTTTTTCCCAGTTCAAATACTGCAAGCTGGCCTCTTATTTTGAAAATGTATCTGACGCATAACACTTTTACCAGTCTATGTTAAACATCTGTAATCAGACCCAAAAAGAGGAAAAGTCACCAAACGGCGGCTGTTTAAAGCAAAATGTCCGATCCTGATTATATGTTTCCATCCGTGCCCGTCATGCGGATGGATTTGAACCATTAGTGCAGGATGAGAACAGGTGAGTCGCAGGACCTTCGGGGTTTTGATGTTCTGGGACCGTCCACTGGTCTGGACTAATGAACCCAACAGTCAGAGAAAGAAACAAAGTCAAATCCAGTCCAGGTGGGATATAATCCACGGAGCCAATCAGAGCACAGAGATGGAAGAGAGGAAGACGCAAATCACTGGCGTGAAGTCAGTTTTACTCCGTCGTTAAGGCGGCGCAGGTGCGTCCCGTTGTCAAGAGACGGTCCGAACTACCAATAAAATCTGAGCAGGCGGCCTTTGTTTAACCAAAACCTGCGCGAAAGGTTTTTGGGGGAAACGTTGAAACCCTGTTGAAGCCGAGTTCAGTATTCCCAGCGCTCCGTGTAGAGTTCAAAACCCACCAACCTGTTCCCGGAGTTTCCTAGTTTTCAGGGTTTTCCTCATGAGAGAAGAGAAATGTAGTTTGTAGGCACAATCCCACGCTTCCCGCCCACAACTCCCAGAATCCACTGCTCGTCCACAAACTCCACCTGCGTAATAATGTCACCAACCTGCAGGAGGAAGACAGGAGGACAGGAGGACAGGAAAACAGGAAGAAAGAACAATTGTAAGAAAACGGCTTCACTATGAAACAGACAAACTTAAACTGCCGTTCTGATAGTTTGCCCTCATTGATAAATGAACATTCCTCAACGTAACCCTCATGTTATCCTTGGGTCAAATTGACTTGTTTTCAGTTAATGTTTTGTTTTTTTTGTCACAAAAAATGGGACGTTGAAATTAGCTAAAACATGTCAAAATTAAAAATATCAAAAAACTTTGGGAAAAAAACTCCAAAAAGCACCCACAACATTGAAAAAGGGACAAAAATGTCAAAAAAAGCGATGATAATGTTGGACTTAAAGTGACTTTTTTTCATGGTTGACGGGAAGACAACACAAGGGTTAAAAGGCCAAAATAAATGTTAAATCTTTACGTAAACCTACAGCGAGTCCTTGCAGAGAGTCTTTACCCCTCGTGTTGTCTTCCCATTAACCCTTGAACTTACCTTTCCAGGTGAAAATTAAATTTTTTTGGTGCTTTTCTAATGTTTTTGTTGCTTTTTCTGATTTATTTGTCACTTTTCCAGCTCTTGGTGCTTTAAAAAAAAAAACTGCGCTGGTTTAATAACAGGTTTTATCCTTATTCTTGGAATTCATGGTCAATAAACCTCATTTTTTATCAAATTAGACATACGGTTTTAGTTAAAAAGGCAGAAATTATGAATTATTTTGACTAATAGTTAAGATCAGAGGATGTTGAGTGGATCTCAGATGGGTAGATGTCAAAGTTTAGTCCCGATACTGTTTGGAAACCATTAAACAAAATAATTCAAATTCTATAAGATTCAATAAAACACCCAAAAAATTCAATGAAAGTAATCATTAATTTTACCTGAAAATTTCGTATGGAATAATCCATGTTATTTATGGGCAATTTGGTTGAAAGTAATCCCTTTTTCAGATATAAAACGCTTTAAAACGGGTCAGTTTGACCCGAGGACAACACGAAATTAATGTTAAATCTTTACATAAACCTACAGCGAGTCTGTGCAGAGAGTCTTTAAACTTTCCCAGGACCCAAACGCACCTTTACCGTGAGCTCATCCTCGCTTTCTGCTGTGAAGTCAAACTTGGCCACGCCTTTAACCGCGGACTTCTGGCCTGGGATTGGCTGAGCTGGAAACAGGAACAGGAAGTTGTGGTTAGAGTGTGCGCTCACTCACAAAATTCCAGATAACACATTAACACTATTGTCAACAACAGGTGTTAAAAGACACAAAAAAACAACAACATTTATATAAATACATATATATAAATACATATATATATAAATACATATATATATATATATATACACAAACACACATATATATATATATATATATATATATACATACATACATACACAC
This sequence comes from Etheostoma cragini, assembly GCF_013103735.1. Taxonomy (NCBI): domain Eukaryota; kingdom Metazoa; phylum Chordata; class Actinopteri; order Perciformes; family Percidae; genus Etheostoma; species Etheostoma cragini. Next base: position 1,437,991 of record NC_048425.1, read on the forward strand.
ATACATATACATATATATATATATTTGTTATATAATAGAATAGAACTTCCACTGAAGTATCTGATACTTCCACCACGTGTATTTTATAGTTGATTAGACTATGCATGTGTTGTGTGTGATTGTGTGTGATGTGTATGCTGTGTGTGTGTGTCTGTGTGCTGTGTGTGTGTGTCTGTGTGTGTGTGTGTGATTGTGTGTGTGTGTGCTGTGTGTGTGTCTATGTGTGCTGTGTGCTGTGTGAGCTGTGTGTGTGTGTGTCTGTGTGTCTGTGTTTGTTTGCTGTGTGTGTGCTGTGTGCTGTGTGTGTGTGATTGTGTGTGCTGTGTGTGTGTGTGTGTGTGAGAGTGTTTGTGTTTGCTGTGTGTGTGCTGTGTGTGTGCTGTGTGATTGTGTGTGTTTGTGTGTGTGTTTGTGTGTGTGTGTGTGTGTTACCCTGGCAGGCTTGTGTGAAGGCAGCAGGGTAGATCCCCTCCCTGCCCTCCAGTCTGCCTCGCCTCCACTCAGCATCGATGTGCAGCGTGACCTGGATTAGCGCCCCCTTGTGGAAGGACAGGTCCTCTGCAGTCTGCCCGGGGAAGTCGAACAGAGCCACGGCCCACTCCGTCTGAACAAACCGGTTCAGCACAACAATAACGGCGCACAATTAATACACTAATAAGCGCATTTCATACAAAACAAATGAGAAAATCTGAATATAAACAACAACAAAAATCTGTGTTTCTGCAGGTTTCACAAACTTAAATTTAGGAGTTTTATGGATGACATTTAAGACTTGTATCACAATGTAAAAAATTAAAATAAGTCTGATGTCAGAGTCCGGAAACATTGTCCGAAACAATTCCCCGATTTCGTCATCGGCATTACAGGACTAGTGTCTAAACTGGCTACAATATAAACGCATGGCGGTCTCATTTGTAGTCGTAATACAGCGAAATATATACGACATATACAATATTTGGATTTCTCTTAACCCTTCTCCTCACCTCTGAGTCGGGGCTCTTTGAAGTTGTTGGTGCTGTAGTGGACAAAAAAACACAATTAAATTCAATTTTAAAGAAATCACAATGTTGGTTAGTTTTATCTGCAATAGAAATGATGTCACACGGTCACGTAACGTGTAAGCGTGTAACGCAATAACGCTAAAGGACAGAAGCCTTGGCTCTCTGCTGCAAAAAGAATGAATGCTCTAGCTGATGTGGTTTTTACTTTAGATCAATTTAAACAGAATTAGGAACGACACTCTATACAGCTGCCTTGGAGGAGCAAATAAGGGACATGATGAGAGAGAGAGAGAGAGAGAGAGAGAGAGAGAGAGAGAGGCTGTGCAGCTGCAGGAGTTGCTAACTCCGTCCATGCAGCTGACGTATTTAAGTGACTTTTCGGAGGAAAGGACGTCTCATCTCTCTAAAACCCATTGCCATGTTGCCTGTCTCCTCGCGTCTCTCCCTTGCCTCCTCTGTGGGAGGGATTAGGATGCGAGGAAGGGAGGCAAGTGGAGGACTCAAGGAGGCAATTTAAGGATTATGAGAGGCAACCATGGTTCAGATGCCTGCTTACACATGAAAACCAACTGTGCATTTAGGACACTGAGATATTCCAAAAGACTGAAGTTCAGCAGTTTGTTTTTACTTTTCGGCTCACCTGTTCTTTTTGTCGCGGTGGTCTCTGAGGCCGTTGGTTTTCCCGTTTCCCCCGGTGACGGCGCCGGCTGCGGAGGCGGCTCCACAACCTCGGCAAAGTTCAGGGGGAATATCCCGATTCGCCCGTGGATCTGGCCCCGCCCCCACTCTTGTCCAATGATCTCCAGCAGGGCGATGACGTCACCCTGGGAGAAGGTGAGCTCGTCGTCGTCCTCGCCCTCGTAATCAAACAAGGCGACGCACCGAGGACCGCTGCATGCACGTACGTACACACACACACACACACACACACACACACACACACACACACACACACACACACACACACACACACACACACACACACACACACACACACACACACACACACACACACACACACACACACACACACACACACACACACACACACACACACACACACACACACACACAAAATGTCATCTAGGCTTCCAGGAAATAGTTCCTGTACCGTTAAACGTCGGGTGTGTTGTTGTGTGTCTGACCTGACGGGGGGGGAGTCGGGCGGTTCCTTCTGCTCCGTGGGGTGCACAGGAAGAATAGACTACACCAAGAAAAATAAATTAAATTAAAGTTATTTCTTTGTCTCTTATGAGTGTTTGTGGGAAACATATCTAGAGCCTTTAAATGTAGTAGACTTACATTTAAAGTAACTTTTAATTTAAAAAAAAAAAGGAGCATATTAAGAACTACTTTTCCCAGAAGATACGTTAAGTTATTTGAATGTAATTGCTTTAAAGAGTAGTAAGACCAGGGGTTAACTAGCTGTTCTAATACCTGGGAGTCAGATAGGCTGAAGCCCTCCAAGGCCGATTTTGATTGGTTGTCCGGATCTGGAGCAGGTTCTGGTTGGATGTCCAGGTCTAGGAGACACTGTGACGGGTTGATGACAGACGTTTGAGTCTTCCCTTCACCTGGCGGAGGCTCTGGGGGGCTCGGGTCGTCCAGGACGATCAGGACTTCCTGTTTCTGAGACAACATTTAGAAAATTAAGACCTTGGAAATCAAACCTATGACAGGAGTGTGTGTGTGTGTGTGTGTGTGTGTGTGTGTGTGTGTGTGTGTGTGTGTGTGAGGTTTATATAAATGAGGCTTCAGATACAGTATTAGGGACCACTAAGGTCTATATAAAGAGACTTCAGATACAGTATTAGGGGACCACTAAGGGAAAATTCAGGATTTTTTGTCATACCACGTAGCTGGTATAGAGAGGGTGTCCAGGTTTAGGGCGGGGGGGCAGAGGTGGTCCCCTCTTTGATGCCCTCTGATTGGCTGATACAGACGAAGAGGACGGAGTAGTTTGTGAAGACGAAGACTGGCCGGCTGGGGAAACAGAGGGGGCGGGACAAGTTTTGGGGCGAGGAGGGGTCGTCTGGTTGGATGAGGAATTTGAGGTGACGGCTGGAGGCGGCGGTCGCCCAGGGGTGGATTTGATTGGTGGAGGACGAAGGGGGAGGAGCTTCGCACTTGAAGGCCTGGAAAGAAAGTGGGAGACTGATTTATGGCACCAATCAACAGCTTTTAAAAAAATAGAATAAAAGGAGAGTTCTAACATGTTCATAATGCTGCATAATCCAAATTATGAAAGGAATCAGACTAGATCTACAAAGCAACTAACTGGGAAAGTAAACAATTACAATTTTAATTATTAAAACTAATATGTTCTATTTTTATGGGACATTGAAGTCATGTTTGAAGGATTATTCCCCTCCTGAAGTGTTAGAAATCTCTTCCTCACCGCGGAGGGAGAGGAGGGTCTGAGGAGCTTGGGTTTGCAGTGCTGCTGGTTTCTGGTTTGGTCTGAATCACGGGGCCTTTCCTCAGGGCTGGAGCCGGTAGTTTGAGGCCCGGGCTCTGAACCAGGGCCGGTCCTGAAGGTCTGTGGGCTATGGCCGGGGCAGCAGCTGTGGGTTTGGGTGGGACTGGGTTTGAATCTGGAGGCGATGGCGAGACGCCAGTGGGTTTGGGGGCCAGGTGGAGACCACTTGGAGCTGGGGGTGCAGAGCAGACATCAGGTCACATGTCACTGCTCATATCAGATGCTAAAGTGACAACTTTAACAGTTAGGGACCATTTAAAGGTGGTGATTATCAAGGTAACGAAGGTAACTAAATGCTTAAAATGAAGACAAAGTTAGGAGACACGTAAAAGAATAAACTACTAAAACAAAAACAGACACAGTGAAGTCATTTTTTTCCTCTTTCTCTTAATTTATTAAACACTAACGCTCTATGTAGCAACCGATAAAGCAGCCTGAAGAGCTGCATGATGGGAATTATCTGTCAAGTTGAATAATCAGTTGGCTTGGCTGAAAACACACACACACACACACACACACACACACACACACACACACACACACACACACACACACACACACACACACACACACACACACACACACACACACACACACACACACACACACACACACACACACACACACACACACACACACACACACACACACACACACACAGCTTCTCTTAAGGGAATTATTGTCTATATTTTGATCCAACTCAAAATCAGTTTATATTGCATCAAGTTGATCCAGACTATATTATTATATATATAATAATATATTATTTCTCTCTCTCACACACACACACACACACAGATACACACACACTTACCGCTGGCTCTGCGTGGTGATGTCAGTGCTGCCGGTTTGGTCGGGACACCTGGACGGCCGCTTCTCAATTTCACTGAAAATAAAAAATAAAAATAAAAAACAAGGCTGAATTTAGACAGAATAACAAACCGTGGGGCGCACTAACGTCTAAAGTTTGGTCTCAATCAGCTGGTGAGCTTGTGCTGATCTGTTTACATGAGGGTCGGAGGAAGCGTGCTGCTTCCTGTTTACACTGCTTATCAACCAGATAACCCGAGTGTGTAGCTGCTGCTGATAAGCTCCGTTTAGCTCAGAGTCGTTGAAGGAACTTATTTGCTAAGCTGCTGCATTGGTTGCTAGTGTTGATTATTTTGTCAGGTATCACCACTGTGAGGCTTCGTAGGGACTGTATGTCAATTTACTTCCTAGGAAAGTACATTTTGATGTTGTACGGACATACTGGGGTCAGATTTATTTAGCAGCTTTTGATTTAACTTGAAAATTAAGTGTGCTGTAAAAAAAGAGCAACGCCTGTATATTTTTAATCGTGGATGAACTGTGTTCTTCTAAGTTAGTTCTGGCCATAAATTAAGATGCAATCACCATAAACTGTGGCCATAAATTACAGAATGCCATCGTACTTTTTGCAGCTGTAAAATTCAGTTTTTAACATTTGCACATCGTTAGCCTCGTTCAGCCATTCACAGAGTTAATGAGGGATGAAGTGAACGGTAGAGTGAAAACAAAACGGCATTTGAGTCGGTTTCTCAGGCAAACTTTGGGGAATCCGGCGAGATTTTGTTGAGCTCGACTAGTTCAATATTTGAACAAAGTCTCGAGTGTTTGAATACATAAAGGAGTGCTGGAAGTCTTAAAGGAGTCTCTCTCTCTCTCTCTCTCTCTCTCTCTCTCTCTCTCTCTCTCTCTTTCTCTCTCATATTCACTGTGATATAAACACTGTGATGTCAGTGTCTCTGATTGCCTCATTATTAAGTACTAAACAGAGTGTCTTTGTAATCTCAGACTAAACATCTCAGCTCACACTGGAAGAAAAGGAAAAGACTGAAAAAGACTGAGAACTGAAGACGCAGACGGAGGAAGTGACTCTTCCTTTCTGCCTAGTCTGACATGACAGATCCCAATTATGTCTGCAAATAAAACTAAGTGTACTGTGTCTAATAAAACCCTAAAAGCACGGAGAGTCTCTGCACTGAACTTTAAAGCCTAAATATTGACTTTGCATGTCAAACAGTTGCGTTGCTGACCACTTCAAAAGGTCCAGTGTGTAACGTGTTTGGTTGTTCACTAACTTCACTAACTTGTCCTTTTCATGAAGATTTTCCACCACCATCAATTTCAAGTATTCCTTTTGGCTTGAAAATTTACATTTGCCTTCACATGAACTGGAGTAGAAGCTCTGGTATTTTTGGTTAAAGATCCACTTGGAAGTTGTTCACAAAACGTTTATTTAATAGGAGTTTTCCTTTTGTAGTTGGTAGGACAAAAACTCTACCTAAGATCTAAGATCTAAGGCTGAAATTGACAATTATTTTTTATTATCGATTGCTTTCTCTGTTAATCGTTTACTCTACAAACTGTCTAAAAAGAGCGAAAACATCACACAGCCCTAAAAGGCCAAGTTTATGTCGCCAAATAGTTAGTGTGGCCCAATAACCAGTCACCAAACACCCAAAAAGTATTGTTTTAATAACACATAAGTCACAGAAAAATAGCTTATTTAGAAGCTTAATCTGAGGATTTCTTTGGATATAAAAATAATCGATTGAGTAATCCATTCATCTTTTCAGCGGCTTTGTCACAGTGTTTGAATATTATATCACAAGAGAAAATATTTAATGACTTCTTTATTACTTTGAATACAAAACCAACTTTCCAGCAACTGTCTGACTTGAAAGAAACTAACAGCACTCACCAGTTTGGTTTGCAGCGTACTGCTGCGTCTCATCACCTCCGGCCTGAGTCTCTGTCGGCGCTCCACTGCAGACCTCCGACGAGGGTCTCGGGGGCGGAGTTAGGGGGACATGCCCAGCTGGCGTGATCTTGTCCTGGGGTTGTCCTCCTAGGCTGGTCCTGGGGGCGACTGGAGGTCTGGGCGGAGGTTTGGGGTCGGCGGAGGAAGGAGTCTCACTGACAGAGGGGGCGAGTTTGGGTGGAGGAGGCCTCGGGGCCGGAACGGGGGCAGAGGAAGGGGTTCCAGGCGTGAGGGTTTCTCTAGCAGACTGTGGTTTGGGGGATACTGCGGGTTTTACCGTGTTTGTGCAGGGTTCGGGTACCAAAGCTGGAGCAGATTTCAGGGCGCCAGAAGCTGTTGGAGGGTCCGTTTTGGTGCAACCCGAGTCCACCGTGTCTACTGTCAAACCCCCGTCCTCCCAGAAATCTTTGCTGGATGGTTTGGGTGCATGAGAAAGATTTTTGGGTTTTGGGGCGACAGTGGGAGGGACGGATTTGGCTGGTTGCCCCAGGAGACGGGGGCGTGGCCGGGGTTCAGGTCTGTTTGCGACCTCAAAGTCTCTGGTTTTACCGTCTGCACAGCTCCCATCAGCCACCTGCTGCTGCTCGAAGGCTTGTATCCTCGCCTTCAGGGTAGCCATGTCCTCCTCGTCCTCGTCGTCCTCCTCGCCCTCGTCTTCCTCCCCGCTCTCCGATTGGCTGTGCTCACTGCTGTCGCTGCGGCGCTCGGGGAAGCCCCAGTCGTCTGCGCTGAAGGCCTGGAGCAGCTCCTGGAGGTACTTCCCCTGACTCACGTCCCGGTTGGCGGCGTCCGCTCCCGCGCGGGCCGCTAGCGTGGCCAAACCGTCCTCTCGCAGTTTCACCAAAGTCTGAACTTTGACGTCGCTGCCGACAGGCGCGCTGAGCCTGGAGCGCAGGCGGGGGCGTGGCCTGGGACGCTCCAACGGCACGTGAGAGGAAGCGGTGGGAAGAGCGGCCGCGTCAACAGCAGCTGACGACTTATCCCATTGGCCAGTTTGAGCGCCAGAGGTTGAGCTCAAAGGGGAGCAAGGGTCAGTGAAGAGGTCGCAGCACTGTGTGTGAGCGGAGGTGTGTGTGAGCGGGTGTGTGTCTGGTACCACGCCGTCACCGTCAACCGAGGGTAGTGCTGATTGGCTGGAAGTGATGACGTTGGCAACGTCGGCCGGTTTGCGAGGGAAAGGGACAGGCGGCGGTAGTGGTCTCACTGGTCTTCTTTCTGCACACAAACACACACATTTTACATAAATAACTACACTAAATATGAATGATTTCGACACGTAGTTTGGGACTTCAGGAAGGAATACAGCAGCGACGTTGTGGACAACTCTGAGACTTTCTCCTACGGCAGAGACTGAGACGAGATGGCGAGACGGGAGAGGACGGCGGCAGAAACAAACCTCATGAAAAGAAAAGGAAAGAAAGTTGAGTTTCAAAGCCCTTCAACATGTTTCTCTCCACAAGACTAGAGTTGTTTGCATCATGTACTGTCAATGTGAACGTAGTTAACACCAGAGTATCTACAGTCTTGAGCGTTTAAAAACCGGGAAAATATAAATAAAAAGTACATTTAGAGCATAAACAACGAGCGATTAATCCCACGTTAACTACTGAACACTAATGCAGTTAATTTAAATTGAAAAATCTATTGACAGATGTAATATTAACCCTCGTGTTCTTAACTATTAATCAAAATAATTCATAATTTCTGCCTTTTAACTAAAAACGTATGTATAATTTGATATAAATGAGGTTTGTTGACCATGAATTCCAAAAATAAGTGTAAAACCTTATTATTAAACCAGCTCAGGTTTAAAAAAAATAAATAAAAACAAGCACCAAAAGCCGGAAAAAGTGACAAAGAAATCAGAAAAACAAAAACAAAAAAACAACAGAAAAAGCGACAAAAACACTGGAAAAGCACAACACGAGGGTTAACAAAGTAAAAAGCTCAAGCGAAAAAACAAAAACCAAATGAGCACCCTCTCACCCTGAGAGTCCCGAACGATCTGGGGTTCAGGGGCAGATCCCGGGTCAGTCTGCGTGGCGATGGTTATCGTAGAAGCTGGGCGTGATGAAGATGAGGAGGAGGAGGAGGAGGAGGAAGGAGGAGGAGGAGGAGGAGGAGGGAGAACCTGCTCCTGTGTCTTCTCCCTGATCACCTCCTCATAGGACGGCGGAGGCTGAGGAGGTGACAACACAACAACACAACAACAACAACACAACAACAACAAAGGAGAATTAGCGCCAACGTGCCCAGCTGCAGATTACACCCATGTCTGTCCAGACTCATCTAATGTGATGAGAAGACTTTGAAGCAATTTTATATAAAGGCATTAAGTGTATTTTTTGGCAAAACGTGGCACTTTACATCCATCTTCAAAACAAACACTAGTTGGATTGTTTGTTCCTGAGTTATGGCGTTGAATGGTGTTTTTTTTTACACTGTCACAGAGAAGTTGACCGTTGACCTTTTGGACGTAAGATGTCTTCACTTAATCATTTTATCTATTGATTTATTAAACATTTATGTGAACCCTTCGTCAGAATTAACATTGGGACTCTTGAGAAATGGCCCAAACCGCATTTTGGGAGTTACCAGGGACCTTTAACGTCCAAAATCTGATTAGTTCATCCTGGAGTTTGTGCCAAATTTTGGGCCCAAACATCTCAACCTCAACAATGGCCGAGAGAGAGAGAGAGAGAGAGAGCAAGAGAGAGAGCGAGAGAGAGCGAGAGAGAGAGAGCGAGAGCGAGAGTGAGAGAGAGCGAGAGAGAGAGCGAGCGAGCGAGAGAGAGCGAGAGAGAGAGTGAGAGAGAGCGAGAGACAGAGAGCGAGAGAGAGCAAGAGAGAGAGCGAGAGAGAGAGAGAGCGAGAGAGAGAGAGAGC
>NC_048425.1:1447241-1449597 GCF_013103735.1 Etheostoma cragini
GGAGGGAGAGAGAGAGAGGGAGAGAGGGAGAGAGAGAGGGAGAGAGAGAGACTTTGACACTAGAGATTTTACTGTATGTTGATCGATTGATACTGTTGTTGATTTCCTGTTTTTTTATTTTTTATCTTAAAAGTATATATTTTAGTTTACTCAATGAATCTCAATGAATTGTATGTGTGTATTTCTTTATTAATTCAATTTTAATTGTATTTTAATTTCTCACATTATTATCCTTGATGATGCTTTGGCAATATTGTTATTTGTGACATTGATGACAAGGAAAAAGCAATTTGAATTGAGAGAGGAGGAAGAGGAGGAGGAGGTGAAATAATGTGACTCATGTTTTTCCTCTCTCTCTCTCTCTCTCTCTCTCTCTCTCTCTCTCCCTCCCTCTCTCTCTCTCTCTCTCTCCTCTGTAGCCAGGGTCCTCTCTCGTCCATCAGAGCAGCCATCAAGAGAAGTGAGTGTTAATCCTCGAGCTCGAGGCTTCTTCTTCTTCACGTGTTGTGTGTCCGCAGCGTGCAGGTTAGGACTGGGTGTCGGACCAGATACGTTCATTTGATAAAATAAAAATAATTTTTTAGGTCAGGTTTTGATCCGGCCCGCATTTCAATTTAGGTTCACGATAAATTTAACAATTTTTTTGTCGCTTTTTTCCAAAGTTTATGGTGCTTTTAAAAAATGCCTAAATGTTTAAGGCATTTTGTTTTAACTTTTATTTTTTTAAGCTTTACTCAATGTTTTGCCGTCTTTTCCAAAGTTTTTGGTGCTTTTTACAATGTTTTTCTCACTTTTTTTTAGACCATTTTGACATTTTTTTTCAACATTTTTCCAGCTTTTTTGGCACTTTTTTCAATATATTTGTCGCTGGTTAAGAAACCTTTTTTGGGGCTTTATGAGGCACATCATGTAAGTGAGAAGACTACAGCATACAAGACATGAGATAATAAAAATATAAAATACATAATACACAAATATATTTGACTTTTTTTCTTAAATAAAAGCATGTCAATAAACACACGTCTGGCCCTTGATGTGATTCTCCTCCCATGTGGTCCTCAGGGAGACTGAGTGGGACACCCCTGCTTTAGACGCAATTTGGTCCGTGCTTATAAAGCATTGAACTCTGTACCCAGTCCTAGCGAAGATACACCCGATATACACAGAAAGAAGTGTCAACAACAACAACCGTGTAGCCTGGAAACCACAGGCGCATAATCAAAAAAAGACTCAATCCGACGTTGTATAACAGATAAAAACGTTCCTGAGTGAGCATGTGGCGACCACTGAGTCTAAACTGTAAGAGCAGAAGACAAAGGAAGGTTATCTGTGCAGCAGAGCTCAGAAGAAGTCTGAAGTCCGTATGAGTTGTGGACTGAAATATTGGGGATTTTTTTTTTCTTTTATGGAAAATATGCACTTTTTTTGTGTTGCATGGCAACAAAGCCGGAAAGTCTCAGGCCTGGATTAATACCACAGTCATCTGTTAACCACGGGTTTGTTGTGGTCTAGATCTAAAATGGGAAGAAACATATATAATATATATATATAGATATATCTATATATATCAATCAGCAATTGTAACACTTTTTAAATCAGGAATGTCACGTGAATTATCTTAAAATCCAGACGACTTGTGCTTAATTAACTGACCTTTTTCTCTCATTTAGTGCACATATCTTGACCGAGGCTTTAAATAAAGCTCTGTGGTTTTGAATAGAGTGCGGCTACACAGCATGCTTTTCTAGCGATGTACACAACTGTAGTTAAATGCACAATTTTTTATTTTTTACCCCTTGAAACCTAACATATGAAAACATGACGTATACTGCATATTCTTTTTGAATCCTGCAAACGCTGCATGATCCTTTAAATTCAGTGAATTATTCACATGATTACAGATTCACTGGTGGTTAAATACATCACTTCCTGGTTTTAAAGACAGATGTGTCTCGGCCGTGGGACTGTGTCAGAGTTATCTGTTATATTGTCCATAGTAACAGTTTGGTGTCTCTGTTGACAGCCTCCACCAGGACGACGTCTCTCTCTGAGACGTCCAGAGAGAGAGACAGAGAGCGAGAGAGGGACAGAGAAAGAGACCGAGACAGGAGGTAAGACACATGTTTTACTAACAGTTTTACGAGTATAAAGCGGCTGATTATTCAAATCAGGGACCTGCAAGCGGCTTAGTTATTTTAAGACCGTCCAGCACCCACGCCATTTAAATAGCAAATGCACCTGTCCATCTTTGCGCCCATAGGCGTGCTGGTGTTACAGTGAGGTGTGTTCAGGTGCATTCTGGGCGTGCTGGTCTTACAGGGAGGTGTGTTCAGGTGCATTGTGGGCGTGCTGGTCT
>NC_048425.1:1451184-1453681 GCF_013103735.1 Etheostoma cragini
TCCCTCTCTCCCTCCCTCTCTCCCTCCCTCCCTCCCTCTGCCAACTCAGCGTTAAATGTTCTTGTTTTGTTGGCCCAGTCTGGAGAACATCTCCCAACATGTCTGATCTCTTTGAGCTTCCCATTCAGACAGCTGAAGGTTTAATGCCTTGCTCCAGGGCACCTCAGCATTAGATGATAACAGACGACAGCTCTGGGAACACTTGTGTGATCTGTGCAGGAGGGCGGGTTGAAGACAAAGGCTCAATGTGTAACGTTCAGGCTCTCCCTGCTAAAAGGATTGAGTCCAGGCGCAGGACTAATTCTCTGGTCATCTGGAAGGGAACTAAAGCTTTGTTTTTCCACACGTAAATGCACGTGTATGTGTTAACGCACACGGATGTTCTTAAAGCTGGTCGATGCAAAAACCTGGGAAAACTAATTTCTCCTTTTGGGGACAATAAAATGCACCAAAACCCTGAAAGATGAGATTAGAAGATAAATGAACGCTACACTTTTAGATCCTGTTACTTTAAAAAATGTGTCATTTTTTCACATTGTTTATACTTTTCTGTTCCCTGTGTCCGTCTTCTACTGTCTGTTTAAAAAGGCGCCGTTAAATAAAATGTATTATTATTATTTCACAAAGATTGAAAAAAGAGAGAAGCCCATTTAAAGTAGGTCACATCACTTTCGCAGCTGCAATGTCTGAGACACCTGCCTGAAATCTGATAGACTAACGAGTCTGTTCTGATTGGACGGATTGAGATGTTATGAAAGGCTGAATCAGATTCAAGGAAACATCTGTAAAAGAGTAGAAGAATCCTTAAAAGAGTTCATTTACCTGGACCTTAACTATTTGAAGCTATTGAAGCTTTTAATAACAGTTGGCTTGGTGATGACCTGCTGAAATCAATTATCACATTTAGGAGGAAAGACTCGTCAGGCACGGCTCGCTTAGTAGGAGCTAAGAAAGAAATACAAATATTTGTGCTGTAATGTTACGTTGTTATCGAGAAACCTACGTATCATGTAGGAACCGGTTTTGCACTCACAGTGTTGGTATAGACTTTTTTTTTTAACAATACCCAGCCAACGCAGTAACTCTCGTCCAGTGTACACAAGACGCATTTAATTAGAGCAGTAGCTGTTGCTAGGCAGATTAGGATTCAACAGACTCACCCAGAAGACGTCTCATGCTTTCTGTGTCTCCCTCTGTCTTTTTGTTTGTCTCTCTAGCTCTCTCTTTCTGCCACAGAGCTGCTAACTATGAACAGACACACATGACTCACCCCTGACTATTTACAGTACACACACACACACACACACACACACATACACACACACACACACACACACACACACACACACACTTACTTTAAGTACTAATGGAAAAACAACGTTGTTTTTTCCTCCTCTTTCCATTTCTCCCTGACCCCTGAAAATGTGTTGGGCTACAGAAAAATAACTCAGATTTGGGCTCTAATACTTAACGAGGTGTTGATTCAACTTAACGGTGACTTTGGGGGCTGGAGTTTTTGTTTTTGGGGAGCTAGAGTTGGTTAACGTGTGATTTGTTAACCCTGTCCCTCTTTGCTGATGTGCTTTTTCCTACGTTTGGCAAACATTTGAGCTTTTTCCTCTTTTCCCACTACCTCATGTTTAAAGGGGGGTGGGGGGGCGGGGGGGCGACTGTTGGTCCGGTAGCAAAAGTGAGTCCCGTTAGCATCAGTCCAATAATGGGTCACACACTTTGGGACAATCATTGCTAGTTGCACATTAAAAAGGTGCCAGGTGTAACTGTGTGGTGATTGTAAAAACAGGGCTGCACCCTGCGGGGTCTCTGGACCACTACAGGGGGTTTTCCTTTATGAATGGGTCCCGGTTTTGTTTGCTTTCCTGTTTCTCTAATACTAAACTGTACATTGACGGAGTTACACTGCAAATTATTTGGTTCTTACCAAGATAAAAAAAAAAAACTTTAGAGCGTCAAAAAAGTTTAAAGCGTTAGATCATTTATCTTGTTTTAAGAGAGAATTGACTGAGATTTAGGGTTTTTATTTTGGTTTTAGACTCCCCTTTTTTGCAGTGTACTAAGCCTCGGTCTCCGTCTTTTTGGTTTGGGCTGCTCACTTCTTTAATTCTCTTTTGTATGAGTGTCTTGCTTTTAACCAGTATTCACACTCTGAATATGTTAATTGCACACTATCTAACTTGCATAATAAAGCACTAGTATTATGCTCCTTTTCCAGGTTCATAATTGTATTTAGATGTTTTACCGGAATAGGTTTATGTGGTTTAATTCCTTTTTTTTAAACACATATTGTCGTATTGCACATTGCTGCAGCTCCTCTTATCACCCGGTGTGTTGACCTCTTTGTTTTGGCTCCAGAGTGAGACATCTCACTTCTTTTCCATCTTTGTTGGGAGTCGCACATGCCCAGTACCTAGGTAAGGACTACTAGCCAGTCAGAAGCAGAGTACGAGGGCCCTGACAGTACCTAGGTAAGGACTACTAG
>NC_048425.1:1453781-1464663 GCF_013103735.1 Etheostoma cragini
GCCAGTCAGGAGCAGAGTATGAGGGCCCTGACAGTACCTAGGTAAGGACTACTAGCCAGTCAGAAGCAGAGTATGAGTAGCTAGTTAAGGACCAGTATGCAGAGTATGAGGGCGTGCCATGCTAGCAGCTAGGTGAGCATTAAAGACGTAGCAATACTTTTAAATAATTTTAAGGAGCGTGCTCTCAAGCAAACATAAACCTTAACAATGCACGGTTTCAAATGTTTTGAGAAAGCTTTTATCAGGAAGGAAATGCATTCTACATACGTGTTCAAACTCAAGGAAATATGATTTGGAGAGTAACACTGAATATAAAGATGTTGCTTTAAGAGAGAAGAGGGCGGATGTCTAGGATCGGAGTCTACGCCAAATAAGCTGGCCCATGCACATCACAGGAAAACAGACCTCCTGTGATTTTATTATGCTGTAAAAGCACTCAACACTTCCTGTAGCTGCTATAGCATGAAAGCCCTTCAGGAAAAGACAGCGGACTTCGGCTTTTAACGTGAAGCAGCTGCAGGAAGTGTTAAGTTACAGGTTTTCACTGAAGTTATTGGTTTGGCCCATTTGGTCCTTCCTTCACTTGGTCAATTTTCCCAGCTGACAAAGGTGACATATCGGTTTTAAAATGTGTTGCGGTGAAGATTAAGCGCTTAAAATATATTCTCAGATCTGCTAAACACAGTGGAAATGAATGGGGAACGTCCTGTGAGGATGTCTGCAAAACACACAACAGCTGATCTGATTGAATATTCACTTAAGCACCCCAAACTAAGGCGTCAGAATAGGTCTCTAACGTTGTCTTATCTCCTTTAAGCAGACTAATACGAACAGTCTGCTGTGTGTCATGAATTAAGGGGGTTCCAAATGTTTCACAACCTTGTTATTGTCAGGTTTATTACTGTTGTTACACACACACACACACACACACACACAAACACACAAATGCATGCACACACGCAAACTCTGTGACTTAACCGGAGAGTTTCCGTGCCAACCGGTCAACAGCCAAAATACTTTCACGAGTGTGTCAGACCCGCAGACCAAAGGGTAGAAAAGTAGTTCCTGCAAGTCTGCGAGAACACTGGAGAAAATAGTCCCAAACTGGACTTAAACAGCAGAAAATGAGTACTTTTTAAATGGTTTTTAGCCCAATGAGAAGCACTGATTAACTGATTAATTCTTCTGGTGGGAAGATGTTTCTGAATCTCCGGGATTTCGACAGCCTCGGCCTCCATGTGTGTCCCATTAAATCATTAAAAACATCTCCTGGTAACAGTTACTCATCTTGGCAAACGGCCAGGTGAGACAAAGAAAAGCCAAAACAAAAGAAAGCTCTCACCTGAGACGATGCTCTGGCTTACGTCTGTTAGAACGACCTGTGAAGAGAGAAATTAAATTAAATTAGTTATTAAATTACAAAAACAAGGGTTAAAACTACCAACCAAAGGCATTATTAAAAAGTACTGTTTATGGGCCCAAAACTCAGATTTTGTATTGTCACCAATTACCAAAAAAGTCCAATTGTTTGATTAGGCAACAGTTTTTATACATTTAGCCAAACTGACACATGTTATCAAGCACATACTAAAATTAAAACTACAATGAAGCCATGACTTCTGGGTAGATGTTTGGTAAAGTGGTTTCCATTTGGTTTTTGTGATTAAAACAATCCTCTCCCGTACAGGAAGTGAACCGTCTTTTGTTTCCACGCCAACCTCCAGAAAACTACAACCAGAGAAAACCCAGAGGGAGGAGGACATCACCGTCGGTGACAGTGATTGACAGGTGGTCTCTGGGAAGTGTAGTTCAGAAAAATCACAATAATGAGCAACAATAAAAGAAGAAAAAGTCAAATATGTGTTTCCTCATCTGAATGTCCAAAAGAAAGGAAAAAGAAAAGAGACGCTATAATTCTCTCTCTCTCTCTCTCTCTCTCTCTCTCTCTCTCCTCCGGTACGTGTGCCTTTAACCGTTTCCTACCTTCCTTTCCTCTGCTTCCCTTCTTCCCCAAACTGCAAAAGATCAGCTTGACTCCCCTGTAGTGTCCAGAAAAAACTAAATGTGGACGTGCAAAATAAAAAAAAAACAAGACTTCTTTCTTCCTATTCTGCTATTCAAAAACACAAAACCTCTCAGTTTTCTGTCGTCTTCTTCTTCTTCTCTTCTCCCAAACTCACTCTCTCTCTCTCTCTCTCTCTCTCTGTGTCTCTAAAACTCTAACTCTCTAACTGGACCGCCTGACTGTTCTGGCCAGCGACCCGATTGGAGGAGAGCACTCAGGAAGTGAGGCTGTGATTGGCTGCCGTGGGATTCTGCTGGAGTCATCAGGCGTTTTTAACACTTCCAGATGTTGGTCCTGCTGCGGCAGGCGGGCTCAGCTGTGTGCTGGAGCTCGTGAAACGCACACCGAAGAAGATCTTCCTCGGTGCTCGACATCTGCAGGGCTTCTAAAGTCTGGGATCTGGACTAGAAGTGATTCATGTTTTAGCTCAAGGGCACTTCAGCAGAGGCAACACTTCACTTCATTTCATAACCTTAAGATAAATTAGTTTATTCTCACATAAAACTAAGACAAGCAGCATTTTTGATTTAACCCTTGTGTTGTCTTCCCGTCAAAATTGAAAAATCAACACTTTTGTTTTACTTTTTCTTACATTTTTTCCCTTTTTTCAACACTTTTGGTGCTTTTTTTCAGTGTTCAACACCACGTAACACTAACTTCTTAACTCAGAAGGCTTTCCACGTCAGGCATTACAACCCCCTGCACCCCCCTGCTCTAATCAGAGGAAAAGCCCTTTATTTAAAAACATATGATAAACACTCGGTGACCTCAGCTTGTCACGATCACGTGCTCGAGTTTCATCACAACAACAACAACAACAACAACAGCAGCTGACTGAGCAGCACATGCTCCCAGATCTGTGTCAATAGTTACACTTTTAAGCCTGTTTCCTCAGATATGAGCATTAGTTGATGAATTAGTGGATATGAAGTGTAAAGATAAGCAGATTTCTTTGTTGTTGTTGTTGTTGTTGTTGTTTGACAGCAGTTAAGATGGCTGAAACTAACCAAAAGCTCATCATCAATACCGTATACATGTCTAAAGAATGCTTCTAAAACCAGAATAATACTGGAACATCCCACACGTCTTACTCAGAAAAGGCCTTAACCCTTGGGTTGTCTTTGGGTCGAATTTGACCGGTTTAAAAAAACTTTTATATCAGAAAGAACGTTGACAAAATTGACAAATGTTGAAAAAAATCAAAAGAAAGTTTTTGTTGTCTTTTTTCCTGCTTTTTTTGTATTTAAACGCTGAAAAAGAGACTAAAAATAGGAAAAAGTGACAAAAAACTAAAAAGACGCTAAAAAAGGGACTACGAAATTGTAAAAATAAATCGACAAAAACATAATTTAAAAAAAGTCAAAAAAGTAACAAAGAAATAAGAATAAAATTGACAAAAACATTGAGAAAAGAGTAGAAAAAGAACAGCTAAATGTTGAAATTTCAACCGAGAAAAACACAAAATTGCAGGTCAATAGGAAGAAAACCGGAATTTAATATATTATATCCAAAACAGAATATGCCGTTTACATGACCTGTATCACATTGTCATATTCTGAATAATAAGGGAATATCGGCATGTTAACCTACTCACGGAGGACGATGTTTTGCACAATTTGTTATGTTTTTTAATGGCGGTTGTGTTTCTGTAACGCTCTTCACCGTCCTATCAACTGTTAAATGTTTTCCATTTCTTCTTTGTCTGTTTATTTAAAACTAAAAAAGGGTCACTTCCTATTTATACAGTATATTCTATACTGACAGATGCATTTTTATATCAATCAAAGCTACATGTACTGTATATAACTCCTTTTCTGGGGGGTCAGTGAAGGAACTTGGGTGTTGCGTTTGTGAGACAGCTGCCGGGTGATTTATGGACATTTCAGATGATTCTCAGAGACGTTGTGTCTCAGTTTAAAGACTCGGGTGCTCGGGTGGAAGCCGACTGCGTCACTTCAAAAAGGCGAGGCCGTCATCTGACAGGCTTCGACGTGACTCACTCACAAACACACGATTACAAAGAAAAGTCTTGAAGAGGCACGTTACATTAGAACTTGTGTTTCTCTGAATCAGGCTGTCGGTGCATTTACAGCACAGGCCAAAAGGTTTGGACACACCTTCTCATTCAATGCGTTTCCTTTATTTTCATGACTATTTACATCGTAGATCATCACTGAAAGCATCAAAACTATGAATGAACACAGGTGGAATTATGTACTTAACAAAAAAAGTGTGAAATAACTGAAAACATGTCTTATATTCTAGTTTCTTCAAAGTAACCCCCCCCCCCCTTTTCTTTTTTGGTGAGTTTTTTGATAGAAGCACTCAGGTGTTGTTATTATTCGAGGTGTTGAGCTACAGATGTCGGATGTTTTTTGGTAATATTGCCTCAGCCTCTCGACGTTTTGACACTTTTTAGGACACTTTTCAATGGTTAACATTAGATAAAACAAAGCGGTGGAGCGAGACAGAGAGAGAGAGATGCAATCGAATTTTTAGGAAATTACTGTTTCAGTTAGAAAAGCAGAAATTTGTAATTTAACCTGTGTGTCGTCTTCCCGTCAAAATTGAAAATCAACACATTTGTTGATGCTTTTATCGATGTTTTCAACTTACGTTTTTGTCCCTTTTTTAACACTTTTGATTTTTTTTCTCCACTTTTTGGGACGTTTAACACTACGTGACACTAACTTATTAACTTTAGTTTTACAGTTATTTTTGGAATTTATGTTAAATAAACCCCATTTATAGGAAATTATACCTAATGTTTGAGTTAGAAAAGCAGAAATTAAGAATTATTGAGACTAAAATTAAAGGAATGGATGTTGATGATAATCCCGGACGGAAATATGGTAACTTTTACTCAATACACCTTCTCATTCAATGTGTTTCCTTTATTTTCATGACTATTTACATTGTAGATTATCACTGAAGGCATCAAAACTATGAATGAACACATGTGGAATTATGTACTTAACATAAAAAGTGTGAAATAACTGAAAACATGTTTTATAATCTAGTTTCTTCCAAGACCTTTATGAAAGGGGCCAGGCTGCTGCAGTAGAAGCATCCAGACCTCTACAGACATCCGACCACTCTGTAACTCAACACTTCTCCGTTATCAGCTGAGACGGACGACGTAGCGTAAGCAGCTTAATCCTGACAACAAACACCGAGGGGAAAACCAGCCGGCATGCCCGTTGTAAAAAAACAAAAACACAATATTTGAATATTCAGATCCGGGCCTACGGCTCACGTGTACTGGGAGAACTGGTGTAACTCGGTTATTCGTTTAACCTCCGGGTGAGAGGAGACCTTTCCTTGGTTACTGCTGTGCATGTAAACTCACTGAGAGACAAAGAAGGAGGCTTGTACGTTAAACTAATGGCTGGGAGTCTTGGCACCGGCCTGCACCATTATTACACTCAGCTGGGAGGCTGTGTGTTTATGCCTAGTGTGTAAACTTTGACCCAAATGCCGACGTGTTGATACAGGAATTTATGGCTCTGGGTCCAAACAGGCATCAACAGGCAACTAACAGGCTACTAACTGGCCACTATCTGGCAACTAACAGGCTACTAACTGGCCACTAACTGGTTACTTTACAGGCCACTTTACATGCTACTAACAGGCTACTTTACAGGCCACTAACTGGCCTCTAACTGGCCACTAACTGGTTACTTTAAAGGCTACTAAAAGACCACTTTACAGGCTACTAACTGGCCACTAACAGGCAACTAACTGGTTACTTTACAGGCTACTAACAGACCACTTTACAGGCTACTAACAGGCGACTAACTAGCCACTAACTGGTTACTTTACAGGCCACTAACTGGCCTCTAACTGGCCACTAACTGGTTACTTTAAAGGCTACTAACAGACCACTTTACAGGCTACTAACTGGCCACTAACAGACCACTAACTGGTTACTTTAAAGGCTACTAAAAGACCACTTTACAGGCTACTAACTGGCCACTAACAGGCAACTAACTGGTTACTTTAAAGGCTACTAACAGACCACTTTACAGGCTACTAACAGGCGACTAACTAGCCACTAACTGGTTACTTTACAGGCCACTAACAGGCCACTAACTGGCCATTAACTGGTTACTTTACAGGGCACTAACTGGCCACTAACAGGCCACTAACTGGCCACTAACAGGCCACTAACTAGCCACTAACTGGTTACTTTACAGGCCACTAACTGGCCACTAACTGGTTACTTTACAGGCCACTAACAGGCCACTTTACAGGCCACTTTACAGGCTACTAACAGGCCACTAACTAGCCATTAACTGGTTACTTTACAGGCCACTAACAGGCCACTAACTGGTTACTTTACAGGCCACTAACTGGTTACTTTACAGGCCACTAACAGGCCACTAACGGGCCACTAACTGGTTACTTTACAGGCCACTAACGGGCCACTAACTGGTTACTTTACAGGCCACTAACTGGCCACTAACTGGTTACTTTACAGGCCACTAACTGGCCACTAACTGGTTACTTTACAGGCCACTAACAGGCCACTAACAGGCCACTTTACAGGCTACTAACAGGCCACTAACTAGCCATTAACTGGTTACTTTACAGGCCACTCACAGGCCACTAACTGGCCACTAACTGGTTACTTTACAGGCCACTAACTGGTTACTTTACAGGCCACTCACAGGCCACTAACGGGCCACTAACGGGTTACTTTACAGGCTACTAAAAGACCACTTTACAGGCTAATAACAGGCCACTAACTGGTTACTTTACAGGCCACTAACTGGTTACTTTACAGGCCACTAACTGGCCACTAACGGGCCACTAACGGGCCACTAACTGGTTACTTTACAGGCCACTAACTGGCCACTAACTGGTTACTTTACAGGCCATTAACTGGCCACTAACGGGCCACTAACGGGCCACTAACGGGCTACTCCCTCATTGTGATTTGCCTACAATATGAATCTCTTATCAGTTTTTTGGGCATCACCTAAGCCATGAATACTGCAATAATAATAATTATAGTATAGTATTAAACGTAGTTAAAAGACTCTTCTCAGATCTAACAATTGTAGTCAGACTTCTTTTGCAGAGTGTAATTTATTATTATCTGCTCTAATTTTACATTTCTGACACATATGGTGATAATAACGGCCTAAAATGATGTGAAAAAGACAGGGAAAACTACCACAAAAAGGGACACAGACAGACTACAAAGAGACGCCGATTAACAGAGACCCAAAAAAACACAAATCACCAAAAAAAGGGACACAACACGACAACAAAGAGACGCAAAGGATGCTCTGACATCTGTGTGTGTAAAGTGAGTTATTTGTCAAATAATCTCTGGATTAATTGTTAACTATCCATAAAATGTCAGCAGAAAGTAAAACATGGCCATCTTAATTCCTCAGACTCCAAGTTGTCATATGTGTGGATTATTTTCTGGATGAATGGATTAGTTGTTTTTCAGAAAATGGTGAAAAATGTGCATCAGTGAGCAAAAAATATTCACATTTAAACAAGCTGGGAGCAGTTGGCGATTCATTTATTAACTGGCAAGTAAAAGAAAACACATTTAAGAGACTTGAACATGCACATGTTTTGGCATTTTTGATAAAAAGGGGCTTAATTGATTAGTATAATATCAAAATGGTTAGAATAATCAACTATTCCTTTCTTTTCTGAGTGCTACACAAGACGTCTATTCAAATGTCAGCACTTTTTAAACTTAAATGCAATATTTAAGTAAGTATTTCTTTCCGAAGAGACTCCTCATGTTGCAAAAGGCTTCATTTCATGCGAGTTGAACCAGACTGTTACGGGTGTTTTCAGTCCGGCTGTTACAGCACAGCGCTGCTGTATGAGTCCTATGTGAGATTTAACAGGGAAACTACAAATACCACAGCCGTGGAGGAGCCCAAAGGAGTATTCAGGAGCTAAAAGTACCTTCAAACTCACCACAAAACTCTGCAATGTAACAAGCAGTCCGTACAGAAAAATGCAGTTTTTTTTGTGATTGCTAACGGGCAAAAATCCTTGATGATGCTGCATGTTTTCTTATAAAATGTGATGTAATATGCAGGATATTTATGCAATTTTATGCAATGAAAGTGCAAGAACTTGCAGAAACTGGTCTCTAGCTCACCCAGTAAGAGGGTTCACCCTGGGGTGGGTGAGTCCTGCAGAGACCGGGGTTCAAATCTGACCGGCGGTCCATCTCCCTCCCCCCTTTTCATGTCTTTCTGCTGTCACTTTAATAAAGGGAAAACCCCCCCCAAAAATAATCTTAAAAAAGAATTTGCGGGAACTTGCAAAAAAACCGCAGTTTGATGAAAAAGAGACTGTTTGTCCTGTCGTGTAATTACACCACTTCATGACGTTACCATGGGTAACAGGGGGAAAACGGCTGCTCTCGTGTGTTGTAAACGCAACATTTTTCAACCAATCAGGGGCGTCCACCCTGTTATGGCTGAGCCCTGCAGCGACCCGGGTTCGAGTCCGATCTGTGGTCCATCTCGGCCCCCCTTTCGTGTCTTTCTGCTGTCACTTTGATAAAGGGAACCCTACCCCCCCCCCCCCCCCCCCCCCCCCACTTCGTAACGTTCCCATGGCAACAGGGGGAAAATGTCTGCTCTTGTGTAAAATAAAAGCAACATTTCAAAACTTTCTAGTAAGATATTTGTGACTTTTTGCAAGGTAAATGCCGGTATAATGAAATCATGCAAGCCCCGCATTATCCTGCGTGGAAATTGGGATATTTATGCAGAAAAAGTGCCGCGTATTTGGAAAAAATGCCGCCTTCGCGTAAATATGCAGACTTTGGCTGACTAAGCATTCAATTATGTGATCGCATAATTGTTTTTTTCTGGAAGTACTGGTATATTTAAGGAGTTTTCTGAGCTTTCTGGTAAGAAATGTGTGCTGATATCTGGCCATCATTAGGGTTTGTCAAAAAAACTAGACCCCCCCCAAATTTGATCATTTTGATACAATTTGATTGATGTTTTAGTTTAGATGTTTTATTAGTTAGTTTAGGAACCTGTGCCCAAAATAGTAATACTCCTGTCATTGTGTTGAGTACGTTTTGCTGTGGACCCCCTGAACACCCCTGAAGGACCCCCACGGGTCCGCGGACTCCACTTTGAGAACCAGCGACCTGACCAGTTCGTGTTTGTATTTCCAGTGTAAGCTCGTGACAACTTATTGATCCAACAGGTGTCAATACATTGAATCGATATCGGTTGAAAACAGTCAAAACAAGTCGATATCTTCGCTTCGTTTTGACGTCAAAGTTACGTTAAGTTGTACGTTACCTCCGGAGCTGTTCGGCGCCCGTCGAACCACTTGTTCCCGGGTGTCCCTCATCATGTTCTCCTCCTCTTCCTCGGACCGTGCTTCGGCCATTTCTCCCTTCTTTACCTCCTTTCTTTCTATCCTCACTTTCTTCCTCCCGTCCGTTTGTTTGTTTGTTTGTTTGTTTAACGGCTGAAAATGGAGCCGGGGTGTAGCGTTAACAGAGACAGCGGCACCGACATTGTTGTTCCTCCGCCTCCTCCGGCTAGGTCGTCGCTAACGTCCACCACAACAACCCGGGACAAGTTCACCCAAACTCGGCCAACTTCAGCGCCCCGGCGTCGGTTAAACGCTTCGGCTCGACGCTTCCGAGACGTTAAAGCGTCTCAAAGTCGCCGTGAAGTTAGAACTACCGGCGTCGTTGTGCTGAGGTTTCGGTGAAGAGTTGCTCCTCCAACCGCTTCCCTGTTTCCCCCCCCCGCGCGCCGGGTCGCGAGCTCGAGATACGAAGCCGCACACGCTCCGGCTGCGTGACGTCACCAACTGGAGAAAAAAATCATAGGGGAAGAGACGAAAAAAAAATGGAAGACAAAACGGTCTTATATCACTAATATCACTGGACAATAAGTCCAGTGATATTATACATATTGTATATATTGTATATATTATATATATTCTATATATTGTAAGCTACATATTGTTTGTATCAAGGCCCATTTCTGCAACTTAGAGGGGAAAAATATCCTGTTAATAACTTAAAATAAATAAAATAATGAGTAAGTATCTCAAAATAATCTCAAAATATAAGTCAGTATCTTAAAATATAAACTAGAACCTCAAAATTATGACTTATTTTCTCGAAATTGTGACTTTTTAATCTTATAATATGTGTTAGTATCTTAAAATATAAACTATACCTCAAAATTATGACTTATTTTCTCAAAATTGTGACTTTTTAATCTCAAAATATGAGTTAGTATCTTAAAATATGAATTATGATCTCACAATTATGATTTATGTTCTCAAAATTATGACTTTTTAATCTCAAAATATGAGTTAGTATCTTAAAATATAAACTAGTACCTCAAAATTATGACTTGTTTTCTCAAAATTATGACTTTTTAATCTCCAAATATGAGTTAGTATTTTAAAATATAAATTATATATATAATAATATCTATATCCTCCTCACACGTTACATAAATAAGTTTGGGTGTTTTTTTGTCAATTTTATAGCATTTGGAGAAAAAAACAAATGGTAAAAGAACTTTAAAAAAGTTTAAAAAAGACAGAAAGAAATATCAATAAAAGTGAATAAAATGTGGAAAGATGTCGAAAAATGTGATAAATATACAAAAAAGCTTTAACCCTCGTGTTGTCTTCCTTTCAAAAGTGAAAATCAACACTTTTGTTAATGTATTTTCTCAATGTTTTTAACTTTTTATTGGGCATGGCAACACGAGGACAACATGGGGACAACGTGAGGACAACACAAGGACAACATGAGGGCAACATGGGGACAACATGAGG
>NC_048425.1:1464763-1470190 GCF_013103735.1 Etheostoma cragini
TACAGTATTAGGGACCACTAAGGTCTATATAAAGAGACTTCAGATACAGTATTAGGGGACCACTAAGGTCTATATAATCCAGTAGGATCTTTAAGCCCATGTAGTTTCTGTATCGTGCCACCAGGGGGCAGCAGAGACGAGCCCGTCAGACAACAGCAAGAAAACTAGATTTCTGTCCTCTTCAAACCATAAAATTTAACAGATTTGGCAAAAAATGTGTATAAATGCAGTTAACACACACTTTCAATGCCCTGTAGATGTGCAACAAAGAGCTGAGAGTTCACATGTTGAGATAAAATCATTTTTTTTAGTGGTTCTTGTAAATTGTAAAGTTGCTTCAGAAGGACTCGCAATACATAGCCTTTTAAAAACAACTTCTTTCAATTATTTTTCACATTTAAAGTGCTTTACAGATACATCTACAGTAAAAAGCTAACAAAAACACCTAAATCAACAACTGTAACAGACAAAAGGAAAATGTTATTTAATTATCTGTTTCATTTTATATTTTGTGGCTTTTTATTGTTTTTTAATGCTTTATTATTTACATTATGTTTTATGTGATTTGGCTGCTGTAACACTGTGCCTCTCCGTTTTCGTCCTTATAGCAGGCCTACCCCATTTATGAATGTAGCACACCGGTATATTTCTATATGTTTCCATAACATTTCCACGTGTTGTGATAGTGAATGTTAGAGTTAATCACGTGGGAATGAATGTGTGTGTGTTGGTGCAAAGTGAAAGAACAAGCCCTGTGTGTGTGTGTGCTGAGAAAAACAAGCCCACAGACCTTAAAAATGTGCAACCAGAGTGTAAATAAAGGTAATAAAGAGGGTTAATGACCTGTTTATAGCATTGGAACGTCTGCATGGGGGGCGTGGCTTCCTGCCTCGGTGGGCGGGGTCAGATGGTTACCTAGCAACAGCGGCAGAGTGACAGCTGAGCGGCTTAACGCCTCAGGGACGGAGCTGCGGTCAGAAACGAGCCAAGCAGCCGGGTTATGAGACGAAAACTCGGGATTTGGTCACGTTTTCTGGACTATAACTGACTTTAATCTCACTTTACATTTGTTTTTCGGGACTAGAAGTTTCCAGAGAGTTACACTCCTTCATCTCTGACCAGTCGAGGTAAGAAAGTGCGGTTTAACGTGTAAAGTAGCCTATATAGCAAATATTGTGTGAATAGGCTAAAATGTCATTTTATTTATGGAGGAATATCATAGTGGGGAGTTTTCAATATTAGTTTCGCATAATAGCAACAGCTGACAGTCACTTAAAAGAAGAAAATCTGAATAAAAATGAGAAAATGACAGTAGAAAAGACTAAATATGTCAGGAAGTGTGAATAAAACAGCATATAGAGACGTTGAGTCAGGGATAGACAAGAGGAAATGACAATGAAGTGATGAAAAGAAAGAAATACACAACGAGTGAGTGTAGACTACAATGTACAGATTAGAAAATAAAAAAAACAAATCAGCTTAAAGATGGATTTATAAAGCTAAATCCATAAAAAAGAGTAAAATAATAATAGTAACAACCGTTCAGACTGGATTTAAAACAAAGTAAACAGAAACATCTCGGTCATAAACACACCTTCTGTTTGCCGATGTCCTCCTCTACTATTCACTTACAGGTGTGTGAGTTTTGCAGAGTAATGCTGAATGTGTGTGTGCGTGTGTGTGCGAGTGTGTGTGTGTGTGTTCGTGTGTGTGTGCGTGTGTGTGTGTGTGTGTCTGTCTGTGTGTGTGCGTGTATGTGTGTCTGTATGTGTGTGGGTGTGTTTGATTATGTGTGTGTGTCAGTGTGTGTGTGTGCGTGTGTGTGCATGTGTGTGTGTCTGTCTGTTTGTGTGTCTTTGTCTGTGTGTGTGTCTGTGTGTGTGTCTTCCCGCCGACCTGCAAATTTTGTGTTTTTCTGAGTAAAAATTTCAAATGAAAAAACTTTTATCAACGTTTTGGTCTTTTTTAAATTTATTTTTACCTTTTTGTGTCTTTCTGACACTGACAAGTTTTTTTTTTTGTTTCTCTACATTTTTGTCACTTTGTTTTGTTTTTACATTCGTCCACATTTTAGTAACTTTTGTTGACAATTGTCATTTTTTTGACATTTTTCTTTTCTGTTTAACATTTCTTACACACAAGTTATTCTATACATTTTTTCTCCAAATACTTTAAAATTGACAAAAAACACCCAAATTTAATGAAAGTAGTGAACTGATTATTTATGTGACGTGTGAGGAGCGTAGTGGGGAACCATGCACGTCACTTTTTAGGACATTTTGTTTCAAATAAACCCAAATTTATGATATAGAAACATTTTTAAAAGGGGTCAAATTAGACTTGAAGACACCAGGAGGGCTGAGTAGTGGGGGGGGGGGGGGGGGGGGGGGGGGGGGGGGGGGGGGGGGGGGGGGGGGGGGACATGCCTGCGCTCATTCTCACACCTTTAAAAGCAAAAGTGCCAAAAACACAGAGTTCCCGACTTCTTAAATGTGAATATTTGCTGCTTTATGGATTCCAACAGTATCTGGTGATATTTCACAGCCCAAACAAAGAATTAATCTGCATATTAATCTCTTCAAAAGCTCACAAACAGACTAATAACTCACCTTGGAGGACTTTCTGAGACTTTCTGAGACTTTCACTTTATTTTAGAAACTGCAAACAGAGTTTTCTGTGAGAGACGAACAGCTGCGGCCGAGGGTGAAGACCTTGAGTCCGACAGCTGCAGACTAACACGTGTGTGTGTGTGTGTGTGTGTGTGTGTGTGTGTGTGTGTGTGTGTGAGAACATCTTCCCAGCTACAGACACACAGACTGTCCTGTTACTGAAAGGTTGCAGGTTCGATCTCCATATCTGGCCTTCTCCATGCAGGGGTGGAGACAGATGTTGTCCATTCAGGGCTCAACCCAAATCTGGGGGTGGGGGGGCTAGCCAGCAGCTATCTAGCTAGTTTTTAGCCATTTGATAACAAAATGTCTGAAAACAATTATTCCTTGTGTTCTTTCCCCGTCAACCATGAAAAAACATTATCGCTTCTCCCCACATTTTTTGTAACTTTTTCAATGTTGTGAGTGCTTTTTTAAAAATGTTTTTGGTGTTTTTTTCCAAAAAGACAAACAAAGGTGTTTTTTGATATTTTTAAGGTTGACGTTTTCAGCGCTTATTTCCACAGGCCATTTTTTGTGACCTACCCTTTTTTTTTTTTACTCAAAACAGGCCAATTTGACCCAATGACAACATGAGGGTTAAGAGCAGACATCATTAAATATCTAAATGTCTTCAGAGCACATTTCTTTCCAAATATTTCACTCCTACCTCCTAGAAATTGTCAAAATTGTCTGATGTCACTATTTTCAAGTTACATATTAGGTATCGAGGAAGAATTTAGCATAGACAGCCTTATTATCTTAAAAACAAAGGCGATACTTCTCCAGTAAGACAACTTTTGCGACATGGATTGGCCGCTTTAGTGAGAGAGACTGAGGGGAAATGACACAAAGTTGAAGTCTTTTTTAACAGATTCAGAGATTTTGAGAAAACATTCGAGGCTGGAGCCCCGGAAGCCCGCAAGCGCCTCAATTCAACTTCAATGTTTTATATTTTAAAGTGCAGTATCACCATGAGACGTGGTCTCAAAACACTCAAACAGTCAATGGTGCGGTTAAGAGTCCAAGGAGACGAAAGGTAACGTCTCTAAAAATAGAGTTGTGGAGGGTGGAGACACTGAGGGTGATCACGAAAGGCAGCACTAACATGGACTAGTTAGTGGGAAGGTAGTCTCAAGTGGGTTAGCGTTAGGGTTTAGGGTTTTAGACAGAGAAAGACAGAGAAAGACAGAGAAAGACAGACTCGAAGGGTGGCACTTTAAAGAAAAAGTGTGAATGTGTAGTGTCGAAAAATAGCCACGAAAGGCAGCGCTAGATCGGCTTAATTAGTGTGAAGGAAGTCTCGAGGATAGGATTTGGAGGATACTTGTGTTTTATCTGTTCAACTGGCGACATTACCGCTGTTAGCTAGGTCATCGATGGAGGCGGCGTTGCAACGGGAGCTCAGGAGGTCTGGTAGAGTCTGGGCCATCAGAGATTTGGGCAGAACTGTTGATTTAATGATATGTGTAAGTTCCAGGGTCAGGACGCATAATTATATTAAAATAGACGTTTAAAAAGATGATTAAAAATGATGTGAGACAGGCGTGCGCTCGATAAAAGAGATATCAGCATCTAGATCTAGTGAGGGATCCAGTGAGCTCCAGTTCACCCCCCCCCCCGGCCTCCTTTCATGCTGACGTGCTTCTGGACAAACAGGTGTGTCATTATCCTAATTAATCCAAAACTCAATCAGCTAAATGTCCAAAAATGTGAAGTGAATAATAAAAAAAATAAAATAAAAACAGGTCAGAAAATCTGAATACCTCAGCATGTGTGTGTTTAATCCCTGGTTTGTGTGTGTGTGTGTGTGTTGGCATGTGACTGTCTGGGTTTAAAGGACACACACACCCACACACCCACCCACACACACACACACACACACACACACACACACACACACACACACACACATGCGATGGTGGTTTGGGATTAAACATCGCTGTCTCCTCTCAGATTATGTCTATCTTTCTCTCTCTCTCTCAGTGTCCCTCCAAGGCCTAAAAACAGACATCATATTAATATTTTTTTTGTTTTTCTTTTATCAGGGAGGTCATATATAGGTCAAGATCCAAAAGTCCATAAAGTACACAGAGAGTTCTTCTATATATCAACTATAAACATCGGAACAAAACATGTCACACACTCATTTACTCATGAAAATCTACCACACAACACAGGCTCACTTTACATCTCTTTTATGGATTTATGGACATGCTCTATCTGCAGGCCTATGTGATTTCATTACATAATTCCTAACAGAGATCTTCTTTAATTGATTTATTAATTTATTAGACAGGGACAGTGTACATTAATTATCATTGCTGTAAATGCACCAGCATTACATCTGTTCTGTCTGACCCTGGACAGATCTTAAAATTGTCTACCTAAAAAACAACAATAGGAAGATTATAGTGAACAATACAAATACATAAAGCAGTAAAACAGATATAACTCTTCAAATCTTGTTGATAAATAGTGTAGAAGTTTGCTATAATACAGACATTAGGTGCCTTTTGCATGCTAGTAGTCATCACATTCTCCCTCCCGTCTTGTAAAATATGGACGCATGTCGTTATATGACGCTAAAAGTCTCCTTTAGCATCATATAACACGCTTTACCTAAACTCGTGAGTTAAATACCTCAACATCAGCCCCAAAATGTCCTCGCTCCCAAGGTCTAAGAGCTGACAGCGGTCCTCACAAAGATAGATGTACAATCACACACACACACACACACACACACACACACACACACACAAACACACACAGGGATGAC
>NC_048425.1:1470290-1485215 GCF_013103735.1 Etheostoma cragini
TGTGTGTGTGTGTGTGTGTGTGTGTGCGTGTGTGTGTGTGTGTGTGTGTGTGTGGTTCTTCTTGGACAGCTCCTTGGGAATTCATGGAATGTCCCGGAACCGCCCAGGGTGGGACTCGGACGCGTTTCCATTTTTCCTGTTTGCATGTTGCCTCTGGCGACCCTCACTTCCTGCTTCGGCCTTGGCGCTTTAGCCTTTGGTCAGAAAGAGAAAAACTGAAATATGTGAAGACAGAAGGAGAGAGAATCTGTTGTCTTTATTTATAGAAATAAAGGTACAATCAGGTAATTAATTGGTTATGTAGTGACGTCCATGAGACTTTCTGTTTGATGACCTCTTGCTGGAGATTAATGCTGCGTCCCATTATGTGTGGTGTGGGTGTTTGAGAGGACCTCTGGATCTACAGGGGTCCTCTCAAAGACCCACAACACACAGGAACAACATGAAGCCCATGGGAGACAATCACAGGCTGAGTGTGAGATTTATGAAGATGACAACTGTAGACATTAGGGTTGGCAATCAACAAATTAATCACACATTTTATGTTCTAAATAGACTTTAAAGGGACACATTTTTGAGTTTTCAATGCTCCAGTATTTAAGACTTGACGTAATTACTCAGCTCACATCCACAGTACACGCAAATAACGTTGTGGAGTCTTGTGGAGAGAAGCATCTGTGTGGGTTTTGAAACTACACTTCCCATTTAAAATACACTTTTCTTTATCAATTACTGCTCAAAGAGCTTTGTTTCTTTATCGTTGCATACTGCTGCATCGCTTCCTGGTTTCCATTCACTACCGTACATATTATCACTATTACAGGAATAATAAAAAAACGGATAAACTCTCTCCATCCCCTGCAGGCCAGCAGCTGCCGACTGAGCCCAGGGAGAGATCCTGATCCTGGGCTGAGAGAGAGCCAGCTGATGCCCCCTGAGCCCAGGAAGAGAGCCTGATCCTGGGCTGAGAGAGAGCCAGCTGATGCCCCTGAGCCCAGGAAGAGAGCCTGATCCTGGACTGAGAGAGGACCAGCTGATGCCCCCTGGTCCGGCCCCCGTCCCACACCCTGAGCTGGAACATGCTGTAACCAGCTGAGTGCCAATCAAAATGATGGCCTCTGTGGTTGTTGGGGGCCACCGGAAGAAGTCTCTCACGCTGAGAGGGGTGGACCCAGAGACCTGTATGATTGTCTTCAAGAACCACTGGACACAGGTAATCAATCAATCAATCAATCAATCAATCAATCAATCAATCAATCACATCTCAGGAAGAAAAACTCACTTTCCTGTTGGTTTATCTCTTCTGCCCCTCAGTCATAGTCTGTCCTATTTTATTTGTATTGTTTGGCAGACACTGTGTGTGTGTGTGTGTGTGTGTGTGTGTGTGTGTGCATTTCTGACCCAGACTTTGGCCCTTAAACACAAGATCCATTTAGAACAAATCTCTCCACGCCCGCCAAGAAAACCCACACGAAACACACTCTATGCCTGTGTGTCTGTGTATACAAGTGTCTGTGTGTGTGTGTGTGTGTGTGTGTGTGTGTCTGTGTGTGTGTGTGTGTGTGCGTCTGTGTCTGTGTGGTCCTTTTGTGAAGCAGCTTAGGTCAAAGGTTAACACAAGTCCAGACAGTGAATTACGTTCTCCTCCCTCTCTCCAACATCTAATGTGTCTTACATTTCTTATAATAACGAGTCGTTGCTGTTTGCAAAGTGCCAGCCACACAAAGATAATTAGTTAAAATCTAAATATTTTGTTCATTTCAGTTGATTTCAAACAATTTAAAACAGATTGCAGAAAAATATGTTTCCCAAAACGTTTTTTAAAGGCATTTTTGAAGCCTGAAATTAAGGTTTTGAGCAGTTGTACTGGTACTGGTACTAGAAAATCCAAATTTTGGAAAAAAGGTGCAAGATGACGTACTACTAGGAGTGTTAGCGTCTGCACAGGCAGGATAATAAGAAGGAGGAGTTGAGATGAATGCATGGGTCAATTAAACACAGGACTATAACCCAGGAGACCCATGTAAAAGAAGAAGTCAACTGGCTCTCATACTGTGAAAAAATATTAGTTGACTCAACTTAACTAAGTCGAGTCATCTTGTTGCTTTGACTGAGTTAATTTGAGTCAACTTATAGTGTAAAAGTTATTGCACTTCAAATCACGAGTCGATGCAACGTGCAGTCTGTTGCCTCAACTTCCTGAATTGCGGAAGTTGGACTTGAAAATATTATTTAAGATAACTTTAAGAGATGTTGGTTGAACTTATTTTATCAAGTTCCTACAACTGTGAATCAAGTTGGCTCAACATGTTTTGGGACCGATTGGTCCCAAGTTAATTAGCCAGTTAGAGACAAAACGTCGTGAACATATTCATTGGAAATCTTTAAAATCATTCCTCGAAAGAACCAAGCAGACGCGCCTTGTTGCACCATCCATCCATTTCCTTTAAAACTTGCTATTTTAAGCGAATGGCTTGCTAGCTTTTGAGGCCAAAGCTTGACGTCAGGCTTTATCCTGGGAATGTACTCCCGCTGATCCAGCCCTCTCCAACCTCCCTCTGCCTGCAGGTGGTAAAGATCCTGGAGAAACACGAGCCGGGTCGTAGCAGCACCAGTGCGTTGAGCTTCCTCTCCGGTCACGGTAGCGGCGGCTCTGGAGCGCTACGCCTCGGGCCCATCCCGGCCGACGAGGCCAGCGCCGTCCAGAACTACGTGGAACACATGCTCTTCCTACTGATGGAGGAGGAGGTGGGGCAAGGTAAGAGAACAACAAAGAAGAACATCATGCCGCTGCGTTGCTTTGTATTCAGTAGCTGAGTAACCGTTCCCTCATTCTGTCTGTCACTAGTCCCCATATGGTGTTCATTAAATAGTGAACTATAAAGGGAACGACCAAACCAGAAAATATATCTATCTGAAAATATAGTTGCGTCAGTCGATGCTCCGGTTGTTTGTGTGATGGAGGCGGGCCCGCCCTAGTCTGGCTTCACCCTCCTATGTTCTTCCTCTCAATTTTCCTTTTCCTTCAGTACTCCGTCTGGGTTTGCGGCATTTTCGCGTGTTTTCTCCTGTCAAATCCTTGGCGGACCAATCAGGGAACAGAGGGAGTGTCTGAGAACGAGGACGTTGACGTTGTGCGCTAGTTTGAGTTGTAGTTCCGTAATGGCGGCGGAGAAAGATGCGTGCGAAGCCATTCGGTCCTTATTCATGTTGCCTGTTACATTTCCACTGTTTAGAAAAGAAAGCCCACTCTTTTTCAGTTTCAACGGCGACTTCTGCTTCTTCTTATCCTTGTAAAAAACACAACAGCGTTGCATTGTGGTGTACAGGAGTGAAATGTAGGGTACATTGTAGGTACTCTCAAATTCTCTCAAAGTGCATTGTGGGTATTTAATAGTGGTAAATAGTGAATAAAATTAACCACAAAGAATTTGAACACCACTTGGAAATGGCGAACACACTATATAGCGAAGGTGACCAGATTTCTCAGACAACATTTTCAGCTCAGAAGCGTATTTACCTCCAAAACACGTCATGTTTTTATTTTTGTAAAACTTAAAACGGGGACACTAGACCTAGAGCTGTTTCTCCCAACAGACAACATTATGGAAAGGATTTCTAAGGAGGTCGACCTTTCCGTTAAAGATTAAGATCCTTTTTTAAAACATAAAAGTCCGCGAAATTGCGTTTGCTAAACCCACCAGACTCCATGTAAATAATCTGGAATTTTAGCATCGTAAAATACGGCTTTCTAAAACATCTCTGAGCTTGTCTTGAGCGACTATCAGCTCCGTTTGGTCAGTGTTTTCTTTCTTTCATTCCACTTTTGGGTGAAAACCGTGGACATTTCCGGGGACAGATCACCAAAACCGGGGACTGTCCCCGGAAACCGGGGACGTCTGGTCACCCTATATATTAGTAGCGCACTATTTGCTTGACAGGGAACGGTTTTGAACCCAGCTGAACTCCTCCATGTTACCGCAGGAGGAGCGATGGGCCCCATCCTGGAGTTCGTGGTTCTGGAGGGCGTGATGGAGAGGCTGTTTCTGTGGAGTCTGAGGAGACACTTCACTGAGGACATGAAGCTGGAGCAGCTCAGGATGTACCAGATGCTTCTGTCTCAGGCCAGACAGCCTCTCCTGCACCACAAACCCGTTCTACGGCCGCTCATGATGCTGCTGGCCTCCTGCGCCGGAGCCGGGGGCGGGACTGGTGAGTCGGAGGTGAAAGGACATTTTGGGGAAATATGCTTATTTAATTTGTTGCAGAATGTTAGTTGAAAAGATCAAAAATAGGCTCATATGTGTCATTCTGTTGGAGCAAGAGCCGGCTAGCTTAGCTTAGCACCAAGACAGGAAACCAAAGCTAAGTTGATGCTAAGTCAGGTTTTTCCAAGGGGTTTATGTGTGGGACTATTATGGACTTCCTGGAGACTTGTCGTTAGGGTGACATTGCTAACAAATCAGAACAGAAACATGTAAAACTTCAGCAGTCATACATTAAATTCTTCTAAATAAGAGCCCTCCATACAACAGCAGTTCTGTCAATGTAAAAAAATTACTTTTTTTCTTATTTGAAGCTCATTTCCAAACTTATTAGCCACCATTAATATGTTATATTCTCTGTTGGCAAGTGTGTTTCTTTAGTTTGTGGTCAAAGGTGCACTATGAGTTCCTACAGGGTTTCAGCATGATGTTATTTTTGTCTCAAATAGTAGGCATCCCTCCCTGACACACTAGCTGCCCCCCCCCCCCAAATACACGGTAAAATAGCCCGGTCTCAGGAGACAACACTGGCCATAAACATCAAACAAACACTAGAGGCACAGGCTGGGCACCAAAACACATTGACTGGCTGGATCGTGGTTTGCTGTGTTTTGGTGCCCGGCCTGTGCCCGTAGTGTTTGACGCTAACGCCCTTTTTCATTGTGTATTTGAGCTGAAACCACACAGAAACTCATGGTGCACCTTTAACCTAAAAGGACATTAAATCAATATCCTTTCAAATAAAATAAAAACTAGTTAACAAACTAAAGCCTTCACACGGATATCCTTCTCTTTTGCTTAAAGTACCTAATCCGTCCAAAGACACAGCCGTTGGTTTATCCGTCTGATGACATCTAATGGGTTTAAGTGGTTAATTAAGAAGTGGTTTGCCATGCTGCAGGTGTAGCCGGTAAAAGGTTTAGACAGTTACCTGGGTATGTGTTCGTCTGCCCCCCCAGACAGCGGTGGAGGTGTGGTGGAGGCGGAGCTGGTCCTCCTGTTGCACCAGCTGTGTGTCGCTCTGGTCAAAGATCCCTCAGTGCTGGAACTGTTCTTCCACACAAGTGAGGACCAGGGAGCTGCCAACTTCCTGCTCTTCTCCCTGCTCATACCATACACACACAGGTAGGTACACACACACACACACACACACACACACACACACACACACACACACGTACATTTACAAATATGTTGTACACACAAACTGGAAGGGTGTAATACATTCAGGTTTACACTGATATATACACAAAAAGAAACATAAAAATACACAAGTACAGAGAAGTCGTGGACACAAACATATACACAGGAAGCACAGGTGCATACACACTCCGATATGATGCGTATGCACAGGTAATACACACACACGCATTAATAAACATCATTGTAATAGTGAACATAGAAAAAGGGACTGCTTTAAAGGACTGAAAAATTAAATTAACAGGCAATAGGGTCGAAAGACGATAAAAAACACAACATCACGCATAGAAGAGTATCTGAATACATGTAAATGTAGCTAATACAAGATGATTTATATATATATATAAATAAGTATTAATGTGACTGAACGTCTTCTGCCTGGCTCAGACAGGGTTCGGTTGGTCAGCAGGCCAGAGATGCTCTGCTGCTCATCATGTCTCTGTCGGCCTCCGACGCCCGAGTCGCCCAGCACATCGCCCAGAACACGTACTTCTGTCCTGTGAGTACACACACTACACAACATCATCACATCGTAGGACAGTTAGACGCAGTAGTTGAGATATAGGTTGCATCCTTCATCTCTAAACCTTGATCGTTTTGAGACAACGGAGGAGAGGACGGCTCTCTGTCTCTGCTCGTTGGTTCAGGGTCGCCTCCCTGTGCAGCGCCTGCTAGTCTGGGAAATGTCAAGGATTTGGGAGATTTGATCACTCCCGGCGTCACACAGTAGATACAGATCCCAGAGATACACTTCACTGCAGGACTGTTGCATGATGGGAGGTTTTGTTAACCCTAATGTTGTCCTCGGGTCAAATTTGACCCGTTCTCAGTTTTTTTATCACAACAAATGGGGCCGTCGAAATAAGCGCAGAAAACTTCAACATTACAAATGTCAAATAACTTTGGAAAAAACACTTAAAAAAGCAGCCAAAACATTGAAAAATCTACAAAAATGTCTGTTGACGGGAAGACAACACAAGGGTTAAAGATGTTGACGATTTTTAGCTCACAGCAGTGTTACTGTAACCGTCCGATAAGAGACTTTAAGGTCATGTGAGTTATACCACACAGATTAATTGTACATCTGTGGAGAATTTAAAGGTGCAGCGCTGCTACTTTATTGCACGTCGGCCCCCTGTTAGCTGAGCTAAGCTAGGTTAATCTCCATGCCCTCCAAATGCATGCTGAGAAATGGTATTTGTTTTGTGTGCTAATGGCAAAAAATGTCAAAATTCTCCTCTTAAAAGGAGATGTAATGCTTTGGGTCAACAGAATAAAAAGGTATTTTACAGTTAAGAATGCACTCCTGGATACAGATTGGGGTTTTCTATGAATGAGATGGTTGTTTAAATGAGTAGAGTTAGTTTTTTCTCCATTCATCTTTCTTCCCATTGTAATGTCATTATCACAAGTTATGTAATACTAAAGAGCCTATACTGAGTCCTCGGGAGCGTTAGAGAGAGAGAGAGAGAGAGAGAGAGAGAGAGAGGGACAAACAGATAGGTACAGAGAAAGAGAGAGAGACAGAGACAAACAGATAGGTACAGAGAAAGAGAGAGAGACAAGAGAGAGAGAGAGAGAGAGACAAAGAGAGAGAGACAGAGAGAGAGAGAGGGACAGAGACAAAGAGAGACAGAGAGAGACAGAGACAAACAGATAGGTACAGAGAAAGAGAGAGAGACAAGAGAGAGAGAGAGAGAGAGAGAGAGAGAGAGAGAGAGAGAGAGAGAGAGAGAGAGAGAGAGAGAAAGACAGAGATAATCAGTGGCGGGCAAAGGTGTTTTTATTTTCCTAAATTCTCATTTTATTCACAATTAATGTTTTTAAGTTTTTGAGCCAAATGCTAATAATGGCAAGTGGTTTTATTTTATATTTTTCATATATGTTGTATTTTTATCTTTAAAAAAAATCTATTTCATGTCATAAATTTTCATTTTATTCACCAATAATGTGCACAAAAATATGAATTCATTTTGAAAAAATTAAATAAAAAATCTCAATGACACTAAAACAATGCCAAACATCACATGTGCCATTCTAGCAACTCCGTGTGTCTGTAGTGGTTGGAGCTAAAAAGCTAATGATGGCATTTTAGCATATTAGCATGCTATGTGCTAATTAGCACAAAGGCTAAAGACTGAATGTACAAACATTGCAATCTCTAGAGACAGGCAGCTCTGTCATCATTGCCAGTTTCTGCTGTGTGTGTGTGTGTGTGTGTGTGTGTGTGTGTGTGTGTGTGTGTGTGTGTGTGTGTGTGTGTACTCAACTCGTACTCTTACCTGGTGTTTGTGTGTCTGTGTGTGTGTGTGTGTGTGTGTGTGTCTGTGTTTGTGTGAACAGGTCCCGGCGCTCGTCCACTTCCTGCACTCGCTGGACTTCTGCAGCGCCGTTACAAAGGTCGCTCATCCCTCCATCCGGTCTCAGTTGCTAGGTTACATCTACAACGGCTTCCTGGTGCCCGTGCTGGCTCCTGCTCTGCACAAGGTACTTCAACTCATTAGAATAAAGGGGGTCATGATTCTCTCGAATTTCGACGGCAATGACACATCAAAAGCCACTAGATGGGCTTAAGGGAACTTCACAACAACAGTTTGAGTTTCTCAAAGTTTACGAGGTCCACGTGAATGCACTGTTAGTTTAACAAGGTGCACGTGAATGCACCATGAACAAGGAGCACGTGAATGCACCATGAACAAGGTGCACGTGAATGCACCATGAACAAGGTGCACGTGAATGCACCATGAACAAGGAACACGTGAATGCACCATGAAGTCCCGTCGGAGCCCACGTACTTTACCTCTCGTTCGTTTCCATAACGCACTGAAGGTCAAGGCACGATGGCAACTTCATGGAAGTAGGAGGATTTTCCAGTCGTGTTGTTTCTCTGTAGTCTCCGACTCCGTCGTCGGTCGTGGCGTCTGGATAAGCCGAGCCGTAAGCTACCGCTAACGCCGCCTCGTGTCTTTAGCTGCATGCTACCAGCCGTACGTTATGCTGTGTCTGTTTTTTTTAAATATTTAAAACCAAAATCGTGACACCCTTAAATACTATTTGCAACTGTGTTGCTGATGGTGATTGAGTCTTGGGGGAGGCTTTGTGTGGCACTTAATTCCACGTCTCCTACATGTAATATCAACCAGGGCTGTAGTCAAGACCACCTTTGTTGAGTCAAGACAAGTCCAAGACCAGGACTAGTTTAGTCCAAGTCAAGACCGAGTTGAAAGAGGTTTGAGTCCGAGTCAAGACCGAGTCCAGGACAGAATAAAGGTCTTATGCATGACAGAATCAAGACAATCATTTTGGGTTTCACTTTCCCTCCAATATTTTTATCAACATAATAAAGACACCTGGACTCGGTTCAGACCAAAAGCCATATCTGGCAAGACCAGCGGCAGAGACTGAGACAAGTCCGGGTCCAAATACTAGCGAGTCCGAGACAAGTCCAAGACCATAGAAAACTGGTCTTGAGTCCGGACTCGAGTCCAAGACCGGACTCAAGTACTACAGCCCTGATGTCAACACTAGTGACATTCATGCTTAAAAAATGAAAAAGTTAAAAACATCGATAAAAAGCGTTAACAAAAGTGTTGATTGTCAATTTTGTCGGGAAGAAAACACAACGGTTAACCGTTAACAATGTGTTGTTTTCATCAGATGCAACTTTTATAACAGACATCCAAAAAAACAGTTTTTAAAATGATTTTTATAATCATTAATAAAAAGTTAACATAGAATATAAAATGTGTGCATGTAAACCATAAACTGTTAAAATTCATTAAAGCATAACTAATAATAAGTAACCATTATTATGATTTTGTTGTCTGTAAAATAACTATTATTTTAAGTCTGCGATGGTTATCATAAAGCGTCACCATAGAGATGATTAATTATTGATGTGTGTGTAGCTGACGGTGGAGGAGGTGATGGTTATTATAGAGCGTTACCATAGAGATGATTAATTATTGATGTGTGTGTAGCTGACGGTGGAGGAGGTGATGGTTATTATAGAGCGTTACCATAGAGATGATTAATTATTGATGTGTGTGTAGCTGACGGTGGAGGAGGTGATGGTTATTATAGAGCGTTACCATAGAGATGATTAATTATTGATGTGTGTGTAGCTGACGGTGGAGGAGGCGATGACCACCACGGCGTACCTGGACCTGTTCCTGCGCTCCATCTCTGAGCCCGCCCTCCTCCAGAGCTTCCTGTCCTTCGTCCTGCTGCACACGCACGACAACGTGCACATCCTGGACACGCTGGTCAGCAGAGTCAACACACCTTTCCAGGTAAGACACGCGCTCCCTGCTGCCGTTTCACGCTTTATTCTTCCTGATCTGTGACGTGACCTTTGACCTGTGCTGGGTGTCCATCAGCTGGGGACGGTGTCGCTGGCCCTGTTCAGGACTCTGATTGGTTTCTTCTGTGAAGACGTCATGCTGCAGCTGGTGTTCAGGTGAGTTGCACACGTCCACAGGTCCTTGGACATTAAGAATTAGATATAATATAGATTATGGTTCACCAGGATCTCTCATGAAAAAAACTGACAGCCAATCTGTGCAAAGTACTAAATTGTACTGAAGTGTTTTCATTTAGTAACCTTTGAATGTTAATCAGACTCGTTAAGAACAGAAGCCTAGGATGATAAGATGTGGTTGTCATCTCATGAGAGTTGTTCACTGAGAGCTTTACATTTGCATAGATGGATAGACAGATAGACAGATAGACAGATAGATAGATAGATAGATAGATGGACAGACACTTTATTCATCCCGAAGGAAATGTTGGGCATCCAGTAGCAAGACAACCATAACACAACCAACACATATACAGGGCGGCATCTGGCTCGACCAGTGGGAGCGTGCGCCCCATGTTGACTGGGTCCTGCAGCGGCCCGGGTTCGGATCCGACCTGCGACCCTTTGCTGCGTGTCATCGCCCATCTCTCTCCCCCTTTCATGTCTATCCACTGTCTCTACACAATAAAGGGAAAAAGCCCCAAACATATTCGCACATATACATATAAAAATCCCTCACAGGAGGGCAATGACCATGGTAAGGTGAGGTACTATTGTAGACTGTGTGTAATGATGATAGTGCAAAAGTGAAAAAGGGAACAGTGCAGCAGATCACGATAAAAATATTGACTATGACTTTAAAATATAAACATAATAACCTATAAACTGACTGAATAAGAACATTATGTAACAGGGATTAAGTTATAAGATGTAAAATGTAGATGCGATGACCGTAGTCCAGGTTATGTATGGGGGCTAATACAGTCAATAAGTAGTTAGTTGTAAAGCAGACAAGCGAGGGGTGTGTGTGTGTGTGTGTGGGGGGACCGATACCTTTGTAGAATTAAAGGTGTCCCTTTCTGCTGAATCCAAACTGTCTGCCAAGCCTCTCCCCCCACAGGGAGGAATGAATGCGTGTGCATGAGCAGTGATTGACACACAGCTAGACCAAACAAAGCCAAACCCACACATTCGTTTGGCCTCTTCAAGTTGTTT
Source organism: Etheostoma cragini (assembly GCF_013103735.1). Lineage (NCBI taxonomy): Eukaryota > Metazoa > Chordata > Actinopteri > Perciformes > Percidae > Etheostoma > Etheostoma cragini. The sequence continues at coordinate 1,481,271 of NC_048425.1, forward strand.
TTGAAGCTAAGTGCTTCCTCTTGTGGCTGACTGGAGTAAAAAACAACTGTTATATTATGACAGCAGTCATAATATAAAGTTAGTGTTTTTCCTCCAGGGCCAATAGCCACAGTAATGATCTCTTCTGGCAGTGATGCATGCTGGGACTAAGCAGTGTCTGCATGTCCTCAGGTATCTGATTCCCTGCAGCCACCTGAGCAGGAAGCAGCGCTCCTCCTTAAAGCAGACGGACTGTTACTCCTCCAGCGCCGCCTCCTTTCTGCTCCTCATGCCCTCCTGGTGTCCTGGGAGCCTCCTGAACACAAACCTCCACTCAGAGCACATCCACTGGCCCCAAGGAGCAGGTCAGAGAAACTGAACATATACACAACACAGATAAATCCTCTTTAACGACTGATTCATGCTAACCTAGCCTCTGGTTCTGGGTCAGATCTCTCCGTCTCAGAGAGTGTCGGGTACTGCCGTGGTTCAGACTTCTTGATGGATGTGAACTACCTCCACTACCTCTGGGACGCCCAGCAGGCCGTCTCCATTTCCCACAGGTCAGTCTCAACTTCCTGGTTTAGTCAGAGGATTATCAAAATGGACACACACCATCTTGAGATGGACATGAATGCTTTTCATGGCAATATGTCCATAGTTATATATAAATAGATATTTGACTGAAAACCACGTATATCACCTCATGGTGGCACCAGAGTAAAATTAAAGGGATTACCAAAGTTTTTTTAATCATTATTGCAATATCAACTTGCGTAGTTAACACATCACAAAAGAAAAAACTAAGATTCTTTGAGTTAGTTGAAAGAAAATATCGGTAGAAAACTGCACTTTATAATGTAACAACCATTCTTTTTTAGTGTTCATTTCATTGTTCAATTTGTTTTAATAAAAGAATGTCGGAAATTATTTACTCTAATTTGTTGTAAATTCAACAATCACTTTGTTGTATTATAGCAGAATACTAAAAGCTGCGAAAAAGCAGAACTAAGAACACTTTATTATCTGTTTATCCCTCATGTTGTCTTTTTCAACGTTTTCTTTTTTATATCCAAAATAAAGGAAGTCAAAATACAAGTGAAAATTGTTGGAAAAAGCGGCGAAATCTATGAACAAAAATCAAAAATACCAAAAAATACAAAAACTTCATAAAAAAACTTTGTAAAAAGCAACAAAAACTTTTTTCATGGTCAAAGTCAAGACAACACAAGGGTTAGTTAATGCAAGTAACACAATTCACATTTCACATATTTTCCTAATATCGTGCAGCCCTAGTAGGATTCATCTTCATGAACATGAATGCCTGTAAGGCATGGCAACTTTATTTGTATAGCACATTTCAACAACATGGCAATTGAAAGTGCTGTACATAAAACATTAAACAGCAGTTAAAAACACTTATTTAATATGAAAATAAAAGTTACAGCGCAGTATAATAAATTAACGATTACTTAAAGAAAAGCAGCATCAAAAAGAAAGGTTAGCCACTTTGAGTGATGTTATCCACTTTCTGTACAAGATGTCATGGCGATCCATCCAACTGTTGTAGAGATAACTGACTCAAATCCACGTATGTCAACCTCATGGTGACACCAGAGGAAAACGTCATGAGATCATTAAAGTCAGTAGGATTCATCCTCAGGGGACCATGAATGTCTGTACAAGATGTCATGGCGATCCCTCCAGTAGTTGTTGAGATGTTTCAACCTGGACCAAAGTGGTGAACCAACCAACAGACGATCAATACGTCCTAATAGGAGATTATTTAATATGTCCAACGTCTCCAGTTCTGATGATTGTGTTTTGTCTGCAGGGCGTGCCGGCTCTGGTCGTCTCCGTACGACGGGGTCGACCCTCCGCCTCAACAAAACCCATCGGACGCACCCAGGGACAGCGTGGAAGACGAGGACGAGATCGCACGGCGAGTCGAGAGTGACTCCATCTGCTCCCTGGTCATCACTCCCCCCCCCTCGGCGCTCTCCCCGACACCCCCGTCCTCCGATACCGTCGCCACCGGCGATCAGGCGGGGCGAGCCGGCTCCGCCCTGGAGCTGGAATGGGACGACATTTTTGCAGACGACGATCCGTCTTCGTCAGCGTTTCTAAACACGGCAGCAGCAGCAAACGACAGATGCGTCGCGACGCCTCTACCCCCCCGACACATCCAGGAAATGCAACGCACCGCGACCAAGCTGGTGCACGGCTCCTACGTGGAGGAATCCGAGTTTCAGGACGACGTTCTGGTCTACGATCTAGTCGCCCAGAGAGAGACGAAGGTGGCCATTTTGGAGCGAGTCGTGGCTGCGAATAGACGGGCACGTGGGAGCATCTCAAACAGCCAACGGACGTCAACAGCAGCGACGACGACGACAACTTTAACGTCGATGCTAACGACAACCGGGAGGACGGTGATGGAAACGGTAAACGGTATAATGTCGACGAGGAGGATGAGCGAGGATGGAGGGAAAGAGGAAAGGAGGAGTGAGGATTTAGTGAAGGAGGTGAGGAGTAGTGACGATGTTGGGAGAAGGAAGGAGGGAGATGAGATGAAGAGGATTGACGCACAAGGAGATCATCAGTTTTTCACCAATGGTTTCAACGCTAAGAACCACATCATCGACGAACGTGATGATTCTGATGAAGACGCCGATGTGTTTAACCAAAACTGCAACCTCACAAATACTGTAAATCACACACTGCACGAACACAACACACACCCGACGCCATGTTTTGGGACTTTACCCAACGGCCACTCTGAATCGGAGCCATTTTTGAGTCGCCCTTCGGTGGCTGACGCAAAGTCTCCAGATCTGCCCGGTGACAAAGTCGCCGATAACGATGACTTCCTGTCCCGATACCACGAGCTCATGCTCTCTTTAGGGGTGGAGCCAGACTGTGATGACACCACAAGTGACATCAGGACATTCAGGAGGCGGGTCCGAGCGCTGAGGCAAAGACTGGAAGAGGAGGAGGAGTTTGCTTTTAGCTCCTCGTGGGAAGACGGAGAGGAGGAAGAAGAAGAGGGGGCGATGGACGAGGCAGAAGAGGATGAGGAAGAGGAAGGAGAGGAGAGGTCGAGCAGCAGTAAGAAAGGCAGCAGGAGGCACGCAGTTCCTTTTACAGGTCTGTGTTTAGATGGCAAAGGGAATAACGTCCTGAATAACCCTTCTGTTGTCCTGGGGTCAAATCTGACCCCTTTAAAAAATGTCTTTATCTGAAATATCAGTTTATTTTTAACCAAATTACCACAAAAAAATGGATTGGATTCCTTACAACGCTCTTTGCAAATACAACTGATCACTTTCATTCCTCTGATCTTAACTATTCGTCATAATAATTCATAATTTCTGGTTTAATAACTTAAATATTAGGTGTAATTTTATATAAATGAGGGTTAGTGACCATGAATTCCAAAAAGTAGTGTAAAACTAGTGGTAGTTAGTAAAATAAAAGTCTAAAAAAAGGGCCAAAAATGTCAAATGTATGTCGGTTTTTGACCCGGGAGGACAACACAAGGGATTAAAAAAAAAAAAGTGTCCATTAGATCAATTTAAAGCAGCTTTGTGGTTGCATCTTAAAAAAATGACGATCCAACAAGAGGTTGTAAAATTATGGCTGGATGAATTATGTCTGTGACAACTAATTATGGACTAGTTGTCACAGATGGAAAGAAGAAAATATTCACATTCATGGACAAATTACTCATACCAATTAATCAACTATTACAGTAAAATAGTTGTGATTAATTTAACAGTTGACAACTAATCGATTGATCAGTTCATCTTTGCTGCTCTTAAAGGAATTATTGTCTATATTTTCCAAAGAAATCCGTTTATATTGCATCAAGTTGATCCAGGCTATATTATTTCTCTCCCTCTCTTTCTCACACACACACACACACACACACACACACACACACACACACACACACACACACACCAACCT
>NC_048425.1:1485315-1494981 GCF_013103735.1 Etheostoma cragini
CCCCCCCCCCTGTAGAAATGCTTTTCATTTTTTAAATCTTTGGTTTTTGCACTGATGAAACAAAGATACAATGTGTTAATAAGTGAGAAAAAAATCTTAAAAACTAAGTAAAACTCCTGCAAACCACCCCGGTAAATAATGAAATATGGTTTTCCTTCCCACAAACAACAAATACAGATACTCCAACTGTCTGTAGACTACGGGTACTGTAGGGTGAAATGCAGCTTTTCTTTAAAATCCCCACTCTCAGTGGAGAGCCCGGGTATTAGAGGGTATCAGAGGGTATTACAGACAGATGTTGAAGTTGACTTCAACGTCATGAATGGGCTGCACGAAGAACGGTTCGACTTGTAATACATTTATCTGTCGTACGCACAACACTTTGATTGAAGCATGCCAAAGCCTTTCCTGGCACACGTTCAATCACAGTGTCACGTTGTGTTTTTCAGAGTGCCTCCAGTCTCAGGGCCGCGACCTCATCCTGGACCCGTCTCTTTCTAACGGCTCGGTGAGGAACGCTCTGGCTTTGCCTCCTCTTGCCGTGCTGCCGCCGTGCCCTCACATCCCCCCTCAGGCCAAGAGCCGAGTGTTCGCCATCATCCTGTTCGCCGAGTTCCTGAAGGAGCTGGCCGCCATCGCCCAGGAGCACAGCGTCGCACTGGACTTCTCTTCAGAGGATTAATGGAAGTGGCTCAAACTGTCTGTCCAGCTGTAGATATCTGACTGACAAATCACCATTACTGTGCCCGTGAGCAAATACTGATGAAAACGCATCGAAGGAGCCTCCAGCAGGAGATGGACGGCTTGTAATGAAAACATAAGCACAAAACATGCAACACAAATGTGTGAGGAACATATGTGGACCAGTGCAGTGTCATTTAAAACATTGTTCATTGTTGGGAACGGGCTGATTACTTCCTTGGGTCCTGAGCAATAAACCTGCCATGACATAGTATATATGAGTGTATATCTTAGCAACGCTTGAGTAACTGCAACCTTTGCTAACAGCTAGCTATTTGAGGCTGTTTATAGAACCAAAAGTGGTGAAAAAAGTAATAACCCCTTGCAAGATTAATGAAGTACGTCTTCTCCTTTATTCCGAAAGTTAGATTGCTGATTAGGACTGCGTATCATTTGTTTTCTTACGTTAACATTAAGGCTGTATGGTCACATTTCAATAATTTATTTAAAATGTGTTGCTGTTAAATTAAGAAGAAACACCAGGTGGCAGAAGGGTAGTTTACATTATCTTTGAACGCACCAGGAGCTTACAAGTTGCAATTGAACGCAACATTTAGTCCCGTCGGTGTCGTTTCTCCGATAACTCTACGGCAGTAGCCGTGGTGCAGCGGGTCTTTTCTGTGTCTTTAGCTGCAGACTGTTGTTGTCCCGATGTAGGATCCCTTCCAGTCAAATACAGCCACATGTTAAACAGTTTAGCCGTCCACATTTTAACTGTTGTATCCAGCTACTAGCTAACGGTAAAAGGTTTGAGTTGAATGTACTGCGACGGACGGAGAGGGTACCGTACCCCCTCTCTGGTCTCTTGTCCCCTCTTAATACACTACACAGTGTACACATAATGCACTAAATGCACTAAATTAATATCTCTTGTGGATATTAAGAGCTTGCATCCGACACTGCTCTTCCTCATGTCCTCAGCTCAGGTTCCTCAAGTTTGAAGACGATCAGTTGTCGAGAAAATGAAAGGACGGACAGAGATTCCATCCATTTTATTTAGATTTTACAGTCAAATATTTGTATATACAGTATGTTAATTTTCCTAGCAGCACTTTTTGTATATTTGGATGTTTTCCCTTTGAGTGTGAATGATATTTATTATGATGTTAATGAAAATGATTTGAAAGATTATTTTGAAGATGAATCCAGTTATATATATATATATATATATATATATATATATATATATATATATATATATATATATATATATATATATATATATATATATATATATATATATATATATATATATATATATATATATATATATATATATATATATGTATATATATATATATATATGTGGGGGAATCAGTGCAAAACTTTTCTACACTGTTTTCTGAAGTCTGTTGGACATTTTTTTAACGAAGTGACATTTTTATTTTTAAATGTGTAAATAAATGTATGTAAATAGATTGTTGACAGTAGACGGGTGGAAGGAGACTAGAACCTGCTCATCTTAATCCTTTTTTAAATTAATTTATGTTTTACAAAGTTACTCCCTTCTTCTGTTTTCTTCTCTCTCTTCGTTCACTGAAGAGTTTCCTCCACTTGCCTCCTTTCCTTAATGTCTTAGTCCGGCCCAACGAGGCAGCCGAGGAGAGTCGTGAGGAAATCATGCTAGGAGATGAAACAAAGAAATGTGTTTTAGAGAGATGAGACGTCCTTTCCTATGAAGCATCATGTATATTTGTCAGCTGTATGGACGGAGTTAGCACCGGCTTTTAGCTGCACGTCGTCCTGGAAGGCTGCTCTCTGGTATCCTTGCCCAACGGCTGCTTCCCAAGTCTCTTATTTGATATCTCCTTGCCTCCCTGAAGTCGTTCTTTCCTTCCTTGTGAAGGCCGTCTCAAAGGTGTTACCCTCTGCCCCGAGGAGAAAGGATGAAGGAGGGATCTCCGAGGAGCTATGAGCAAGGAAACACGAGAGCAGCCTTCCAGGGAGACGGAAAAGACGTCTCATCACTCTAAACCACATTTCATTGTTTCCTCTCTCCTCGCATGAAGGGAAGCAAGTTGAGGAAGTTGTGGTTGCAATTTTGGGAAGTGAGATCTTCGCTATTTGCTCCTCAGTAGAGGAATGAGAGCTGAGACGGCCTTCACCTTGGAGGTTGTGAACGACTTCTGGTTCAAGCGAGGAGATATCACATAAGAGACTTGGGATCCACCCATGGTGTCTTAGAACGACCTGGAGCACTAACGAAGGAAGACAGATTTCCTCACCAATCAGACAGAACTGAGGAAATCTCTCAGATGAGGGACAACATGTCTTCGAAGAACCTTTATCCAAGTCCAGTTGCTGTTGATTTTTCACCCTTCCTTGGATAACTACGCCCTGGATGACACAGACATCTCTCGGTTTATTCAAACTCATCTGCTTTGGCCCAGGACACGTTTGGTATTTTCTTGTTACTGTCTCTCGTCTATAATAAATTATTGCCAAAAGGATGTGGGAATAATAAAAATGATTTTTAGAAAGCTAGACAACAACTTGAAGGTTTGGTTTCTTCTCCCATCTGTTATTATGTGATGATGCCATTATTTAGAAAGGGTCCTACATGTATTTGGAGGTATCAGTGGTCTTGGCTCTGCAAGCTGCCGATGCCTTTAACTGTAATGTGGTAAAGCCTAAACAACAATGTAAGGGTGAAAACAATCTCCAGGTGTTGTTATATTTAAACCTAGCGGACGCAGTATTTCTTTTCCTAAGATGGCGAAGGCATAACTCCAATTTCCAAAAAATGGAAGTGGGGTTTGTTTTTTGTCATAAGGTTATAATTAATGTTAAAAATCCACTATGGAAACAACATAAGTGTCATATCCAGAATAATGTTCTGAGTTGAGTCAGGAATAAATGTTTATCTCAGGAAATAAGGAAAGGACGTTGATTTAAGGAAGAAAACATGTAACTTGTACCATTTTTCTTCTGGTTAAAATTTGAAATGGGTCGATTTGACCCGGATACCGAACAAGGGTTAAGCAAAATAAGATGAAAAATGCATCTCCACAAAGCCTAAAAATGAAAGCTGTTTTTCTGACACCCAAAAACTTGATGAAGATATGAACGTATTTCCTCAGTGTGATATAGATCATTATACTTTAACAGCGGTCACAGTATCTTATCGGATGACTTCTTCTTTCCCTTTCTGTGGTGAGAACAGCACTCATCGAGCCAAGTATGGCAATACAGTGGTGTGAAAAAGTGTTTGCCCCCTTCCTCATTTCCTGTTCCTTTGCATGTTTGTCACACTTAAGTGTTTCGGAACATCAAACCAATTTAAACAATAGTCAAGGACAACACAAGTAAACACAAAATGCAATTTGTAAATGAAGTTGTTTATTATTAAAGGTGAAAAAAAAATCCAAACCATCATGGCCCTGCGTGAAAAATTGAAGAAGGGGGCAAACACTTTTTCACACCACTGTAAATGAAACAAGTCAGTCCCCGTATAACAACCCGTGGTTAGCTACTGTAGTTCCTGTCTTGGCAACCTCAATAAAACACTCAGATTCAGATCTTAAGTCACAGACGGAAGAGGTACGGCGGCAGCCTTCTTCGCTCAGCTGGACAAACTTCTGAGTTTTCCATCCCGACGTTTTGGAGGAGAAGCAGAAGAAGAAGAGGAGAGGAGGTGAAGATGATGGCGACGGTGAAGGTGGCCCTGCTGATTTGGGCCGTCGGTGAGTGCGGCTGGATGTGTCGTGCTTTGAGATGACATGACAGGGTGTGTCTCTACCACATTATAACAGGAGGATTTTAGTCAAGTCACATGATCAGTGTGGTAAAGCTAAAAGAACAAACATCTGAATGTTGAGATAGTTTGATTCGTAATGAACATCCATCCAACATCTAGTTAGAAAATGAAAGCATTATCTGCATAGTGACTCACTCTGTATCTTTTAATGTTCTCACGTCTTCTTCATCCCTTCACTATCTTTTGGGTTTTTACATGAATAATTCACGACTAAACGTCCTTAAAGGAATCAGTTTAGCCAGAACCGGAGGCATCATTTACAGAGGAATTCAAAGAGTGTAAATGCTGCAGAAAGCAAATATTGGGTTGTTAGGTTTGCATAATTACTAAAAAATCCCGAAACACATGTAACATTAACAATCTGCAGAAGGTTTTTGAACAAAACAGCAGATTAATTAAATAATAATAATATAATGAACATAACATTTGGCATGCGTGAACACTTAACTTCCTATCTTACCATCCTTTACTACTCCATAGAAAGCATCCATTGCTGAAGGTCACATTTACTACCTTTCTTCCAAATTATTCAAATTTTTGTCAGCAGCTTGGCTTTAATGTATTAATAATTCAAATATTTGTTCTTATATTTTATTTCTATTATTATTATTTCATGTATATTTCATGTATATTGCACAGTATGTATGTATATTGTATCCTAGTATTTCATTTATATTTATATTCTGTGCTGTGTGACTGGTACTGCAGCTATAACACTATAATTTCCCATTTTTGGGGCTCAATATCTATCTATCTATCAATCTATCTATCCATCTATCCATCCATCTATCTATCCATCTATCCATCTATCCATCCATCTATCTATCTATCCATCTATCCATCCATCTATCCATCCATCTATCCATCCATCTATCCATCTATCCATCCATCTATCTATCGATCCATCCATCCATCCATCTTCCCCTCAGTGGGTAAGTTGGCTGGTGCGACTGGTTTTGGGGTTTTTTAGTGACACCTAGTTGAAAAGAGTGTGATGAGAGTTCAGATTGAACCACAGACCACAGACCAGATTAGCTCCTGACCCGGGACACTTCCACACAGCGGCTCAACCACTGATTTATAATCAAAATGCAGTTGAGCTGCTAGTTCGGACGCATTAGGACGGACACAGTGCTAAATGTGTTTGACACCAGTGGGTCCTATAGCCTCGGCTCAGATCTGCACACTCTTCCTGCCACCGGCACGTTTTCAGATGCTGATTTCAGATCACTTCTGTGTGTGTCTGTTGTCATTGATTTGGCTTTTGTATCTCGGCATCACTGAAAATGAGGGAAACCGCGTTTCTTAACCCCCATGTTGTCCTCGGGTCAAATTGACCCGTTTCTAAGTGTTTTATAACACAAATATGGATTTCTTTCAACCAAATTGCCCAAAAATAACATGGCTAATATAAATTAGATTTGGTGAGCATGAATTCCAAGAATATGTGTAAAACCTCATTATTAAACCAGCTCAGGTTTAAAAAAAAAAAACGCCAAGAGCATGGAAAAAGTGACAAATAAATCAGAAAAGCATACTAACTTTTTTCTGTTGGTGCAACAAACAATGTATTGTATATATATATATATATATATATATATATATATATATATATATATATGTATATGTTATATCTGTCTTCCTGTCCTTATTCACCTGTAGGTGCAGCAGCCAATGTACCATTGGAAGACTATGATGAAGACTATGAAACAGAAGCTGAAGGTGTGGAAGACTATGATGAAGACTATGAAGGTGATTCCTACTTCATCAGCGGTGACGGAAACTTTTCCCTTTACATTCCTGACGACTACGGGACGATCCATCGGCCACGGCAACCTGACGAAGCATTTGAATTATTTTGTTTAATGTTTTCTAAACAGTATCGGGACTAAACTCTGACATCTACCCATCTGAGATCCACTCAACATCCTCTGATCTTAACTGTTAGGCAAAATAATTCATAATTTCCACCTTTTTAACTAAAAATGTATGCATAATGTGATATAAATGAGGTTTGTTGACTATGAATTCCAAGAATAAGTGTAAAACCTCATTATTAAACCAGCTCAGGTTTTTTAAAAAAAAGCACCAAAAGCTGGAAAAAGTGACAAATAACTCAGAAAAAGGGACAAAATCATCGGAAAAGCACCCCAAAAAATGTTAATTTACCATTTTTTACCTAGAAGGACAAGCTCCTGGTTAACAGGAAGACAATACAAGGGTTAAATAAAGGTTATGATGATGTTGAGAGACGAGAGATTACCATAATAACCCAAAAATAAATCACACAATGATGTTTTCCGTTGAACTGCTCACACCTTGCACCTTGCATACTAACTTTTTTGTGTAGGTGCAACAAACAATTTATTATTTATATTATGTTATATCTGTCTTCCTGTCCTTATTCACCTGTAGGTGCAGCAGCCAATGTAACATTGGAAGACTATGATGAAGACCCTGAAACAGAAGCTGAAGGTGATCCTACATAATCAGCGGTGACGTAAACTTTTCCCTTTACACTCCTGACGACTACGGGACGATCCATCGGCCAAGGCAACCTGACGAAGACCCGCCCCCCCTTTCCTCCTCAGGTAACCCCACAAAGCATCAAATATTTATATATATATATCACACACACTTTTTTTGACATTTTCAACACTACGTAACACTAACTTATTAACTTCAGTTTTACAGTTATTTTTTGGAATTTGTGATCATTAAACCCCATTTATAGGAAATTATACCTAATGTTTGAGTTAGAAAAACAGAAATTAGGAATTATTGAGACTAAAATTAAAGGAATGGATGTTGATGATAATCACAGACTGGAATATGTCGACTTTTACTCAATACTATTTATATTTAATACTAATTTTAATAAACAAATGCTATAAAATTGAATAAGACGCCCCAAAATTAATGAAAGTAGAGATTTGTACTTGGCAAAGAGCGTTGGGTAAAATCAATCATGTTATTTTGGGGAATTAAAAAGAACATTGATATAGGACAACATGAGGACAACATGGGGACAACATGGGGACAACATGAGGACAACATGGGGACAACCTGGGGACAACATGAGGACAACATGAGGACAACATGAAGACAACATGAGGATAACATGAGGACAACATGGGGACAACCTGGGGACAACATGAGGACAACATGAGGACAACATGAAGACAACATGAGGATAACATGAGGACAACATGAGGACAACATGAAGACAACATGAGGATAACATGGGGACAACATGAAGACAACATGAAGACAACATGAAGACAACATGAGGACAACATGAGGACAACATGAGAACAACATGAGGCTTAATAGCACTAACATTTCACCAACAGTTCTTTGCAAGTCAATTTATGATAAGCTGAATTTTGGATGTTTTATTCAATTTGATAGCATTTGAGATTGTTTTTCAAAACGTTGAAAAAGCAACCTTCCCGGTCTGTGATTATCCATCAACATACAGTATCTTCCTCTGCTATTAAATAACTAAAATAATTCGTAAGTTAATTTTTCAACTAAATAAATGGCCATAATTTCATATACATGAGGTTCATAGACCATTAATTCAAAAATCAGTGTAAAACTAGTGGCAATAAGTTGGTGGTATATGAGTGGTAGTTAAAGAAAGCTCCAAAAACGTTGAAAAATAGCATTAAAAACGAAACTCGCTAGCGTGTTAGCTCGCCATCTTCAGCTTTTCAGGCCTTTTATTTCTTCATAAAATGTTCTTTAAATAACGTTTTACACTCATGATGTTGCATTTATTTAATTATTCAGGCATAAATCACCTTATAGATGTTTGGCACTGACAAGGACTGCACTTCATTTTGTTGTATCCGTTCCAATGACAATAAAACTATTCTTATGCTTATTTTTGGGGCTCACCTGTCGTCTCTCTCTCTCTCTCTCTCTCTCTCTCTGCAGCTGCCTCTTCACTGATGGAGTCCTCCACCTCGTCTACATCAACCTTCCACCTGCTCCGTCTGGTCTACGTTCTCCTGCTTTTGTTCATGTTAGCAAAGCAAGAACTGTAGATATTCCCTCACATTCATCTGGGCTTAATAAGGATTTAATTTGGCTCTATTGTCAGACATGTTGTTACTTTTTTTCAACATTATATCGTTTTTTCAGAAATTTCTGTCACTTTTTCAACGTTGTAGGGGCTTTTTTTGATGTTTTTGGTGTTTTTTCCCAAAACTTTTTATTTCAACGGCCCATTTGTTGTGACAAAAATGATTAAATTAACTGAAAGCGGGTCAACTTTGACCCAAGGATAAAATGAGGGTTAACCCTCCGGCGGTTGTCCTCAAAAATGTGAGTTTCTTTTAACCAAATTTTCATGAAAAAGTAACGTGGATGGTTCGCTACAACGCTCTGCACAAGTTAAATAAATAATCACTTGACTTCTGTCATTGACGTTGGGTGTTTTATTTAATTTAACAGCATTTAGAGAGAAAATAATCATTGAAAAACATTGAAAAAGGTGTCAAATGTCGGAAAAAGATTTATTAAATGTGGGAAGAAAAAACAAAAAACAAACGCCAAAAAGCGCAGGAAAAAAAGCAACAAATACATCGGGATAAGTGATAAAAATGTTGAAAAAAGTGACAAAAACCTCGGGGTTAACTCTCCAAAAGGGTTGAAACAGACGACAGAGGCAGCGCGTCGCCCCTGATTTGCATAAAGTTGCCTGGATACAACTTTATGCAAATTAGTTGTATTAATTGGATTAATTGGTTGTATTCATTGGCTTTATTATTGTTTGCATTAATTAGTTGGATTAATTGGTTGAATTAAGTGGCTGTATTAATTGGTTTGTGTTAATTGGTTGTAGTAATTGGTTGTTAATTGGTTGTATTCATTGACTTACTCTTGGTTTGTTTGTATGTTTGTATTTCTGGATATGCAGTACATGTTGTATTTATGTGTGTATGTGTGTGTTACATGTGTCCCTTGGTTTTCTTTTGTTTTTGTTGATTAATTCTATAATTCTCAGTTTTTTTTGGTTTTGTGGGAGGAGTTTGAAGATTTATCTAAAGCTGTTTGTCTCTTTTTCCCTTTCACCATGGTACGGATTCTTTTTCATCTTCTTAGCACACATGATAATGATAATCTTGGCCTAATAAATCCTGATACACAGTAAATACTGA
>NC_048425.1:1495081-1504315 GCF_013103735.1 Etheostoma cragini
AGAGAGAGAGAGAGAGAGAGAGAGAGAGAGAGAGAGAGAGAGAAAGAGAAGCAGATTTGTCTCAATGATGAAGCTGTGGAGTCGACTCTGCTTCCTCGGTGAGTTCCACCTCAGATTAAAAGCTTTATTTTACTCATGTTGCTCTCCAGAGTGAAGTTATAACGTATAACTTGGATTGTAATTAGTTTAATTAGTAAAAGAAGCAGAGACGCACCACTGAGAGCGTTGATGAACGCGTGCACTCGTTTTAAAACGTCCATGGCGCGAGTTGAGATTGTTTTCACAGCCGTTGAATGCAGAGAGCCTCGTGGTTCTCCTCCTGGTCGCCATGAAGAAATCTGCAGACCAGCAGCCTATCACGGCCCTTTATTCGTTTAACTTGGAAAAAAAAAACATGTTTAAGGCCTTGATTTAGAGTTAAATCTACACTTGGATCTCTTTGAAAGGTCTTCAAAGTTAGTTCAAGGACTCGGGGGGACTTCCTGTAGACAGGAAGTGCAGCGACGTAAGTGACAACTTAGAGACTTAAAGTAAATTATCAGGAAATTACAGAGAAAATAGAAATGTCCACATAGATAGATAGATAGATAGATAGTAAGATAGATAGATAGATAGATAGATAGTAAGATAGATAGTAAGATAGATAGTAAGATAGATAGAAAGATAGATAGATAGATAGATAGATAGATAGATAGATAGTAAGATAGATAGATAGATAGATAGATAGATAGATGGATAGATAGATAAATAGATAGATAGTAAGATAGTAACATATATAGATGATTAATAGATAGATAGATAGATAGATAGCTTATATTGTCATTATAGTGCAGTACCTGTGTAATAAGATTCAAGCAACCCCTTTACAGCGTCAACACCAAATATAAAAATATAAAAACATAAAAATATAAATTGTAAGTGGTGCTGAAAAAAGAGAGGGGGGGAACGTGGTGCACAGTACTGAGAGCAACTATATGTGTACTATGTCCTATATGTACTATATGTACTATATGTACCATACGTGAAGTGTACATTGTACATTATAGATTCATCAAGCACTCATTTCATCCATTAACTCTCGTGTTGTCCTGTTAACATGAACTGTCCTTCCAGGTCCAAATTGGATTTTTCTTTGTGCTTTTCCAATGTTTTTGTTGTTTTTTCTGATTTATTTCTCCCTTTTTCCAGCTTTTGGCGCTTAAAAAAAAAAACCTGAGCTGGTTTAATAACAGGTTTTACACTTATTCTTGGAATTCATGGTCAACAAACCTCATTTATATAAAATTACACGTGTTTTTAGTTAAAAAGGCAGAAATTATGAATTATTTTGACTAATAGTTACGATCAGAGGATGTTGAGTGGATCTCAGATGGGTAGACGTCAGAGTTTAGTCCGGATACTGTTCTGAAACCATTGAAAAAAAAGAAATCAATGCCATAATTCAATGAAAACACCCAAAAATTCAACGAAAGTAATCGTTAATGTTACCTGAACAACGTATGGAATCTTCCATGTTATTTTTGGGCAATTTGGTTGAAAGAAATCTAATATTTCTGATATAAAACACTTTGAAAACGGGTCAATTTGACTTGAGAATCATTTCATCCATTAACTTCTGAACCGGTGTGATATGTTGAGTCACAGATAATGATGTTAGTGTGTAAATATGAAGCTAAGCAACCGACAGAACAGAGGTCGAAGGTCGGAGGTGACAGTCAGTGGAGCAAATGTGCAAATTGAATATTTTATAGAAATATTATAGCTGCGTTTTCTCTTCCTTAAATGCTCACGTTTTCTCACCAGCGTTGGGCTTTTTGACACGTTTGAAACGTGTTGCAGCAGCAGATCTGCAAAGTTAACCTGCAACCTTAGCAACAACAAGTTAACCTTTAACTAAGTGTTGTCCTATATCAATGTTCTTCTAAATTCCCCCAAATAACATGATTGATTCCTCACAACGCTCTTTACCAAGTACACATCTCTACTTTCATTAATTTTGGGGCGTCTTATTCAATTTTATAGCATTGTAAAACAAATGGAAGTGTTTTTGAAATAGTATTGAGTAAAAGTTGACATATTCCAGTCTGTGATTATCATCAACATCCATTCCTTTAATTTTAGTCTCAAAAATTCCTAATTTCTGCTTTTCTAACTCAAACATTAGGTATAATGTCCTATAAAGGAGGTTTATTGACCATAAATTCCAAAAGTAATTGTGAAACTAAAGTTAATAGTGTTACGTAGTCTTGAAAACATCAAAAAAAGTGACAAAAATGTAATAAAAAATATCGATAAAAATTTTCAATTTTGACGGAAAGACAACACGAGGGTTAAGTGTTAGTTCATCTAAGTTCCCTTTTATTGGTTTATACACCCGCTACTTTAGCTTTAGCATTAGCCAGAATCAGAGTATTTAACATGCACCCAGGTGTGTCCAGTCCAAAGTACATCAAGTCCAAAGTACATCATGTCCAAAGTACATCATGTCCAAAGTACATCATGTCCAAAGTACATCGTGTCCAAAGTACATCATGTCCAAAGTAAATCAAGTCCAAAGTACATCATGTCCAAAGTACATCATGTCCAGAGTACATTGTGTCCAAAGTACATCATGTCCAAAGTACATCATGTCCAGAGTACATCGTGTCCAAAGTACATCATGTCCAGAGTACATCGTGTCCAGAGTACATCGTGTCCAAAGTACATCATGTCCAAAGTACATCATGTCCAAAGTGCATCATGTCCAAAGTACATCATGTCCAAAGTACATCATGTCCAAAGTGCATCATGTCCAAAGTACATCATGTCCAAAGTGCATCATGTCCAAAGTACATCGTGTCCAAAGTACATCATGTCCAAAGTACATTGTGTCCAAAGTACATCGTGTTGTTTTAAGGTTTCATAATTCGATCTTTCTGTCCCAGTTTTAGCATTTTCTTCACTCTCCAGAGGAGAAAATGAAACCGCAGCTCCTCCAGGTAAGGAACGACGTTATCTGTCTGGTCCTTTACCGTCTCTTTAGTCTGCTGTACTCTGATGTGGGAAACTGTCCACTTGTGGAAGAAGTATTCGGATCCTTTACTTCCAAGTAGTAGTAGTTTAGTACTAGCACCAAACTGCAAAAGTAATCTGTTACAAATAGAAGTGCTGCATTAAAACTGTTACTTCAGTGAAGGTCTGTCAGTATCATCTGGAGTTAAACAGCTGTAGGGTGTTATACTGTTGCTATGGTTACTCTAAAATAACACATCAGATGTTATAAACTTCATGTGTTTGTTTGCGGAAGTCCTAATGTGTAGAATAACTAGTAACTAAAGTAACTACTAGCTAAAGTAACTAGTAACTAAAGCTGTAAGATGAATGTAGTGGAGTTACTAAAGTAACTAGTAACTAAAGTAACTAGTAACTAAAGCTGTAAGATGAATGTAGTGGAGTTACTAAAGTAACTAGTAACTAAAGTAACTAGTAACTAAAGCAGTTAGATGAATGTAGTGGAGTTACTAAAGTAACTAGTGACTAAAGTAACTAGTAACTAAAGCTGTAAGATGAATGTAGTGGAGTTACTAAAGTAACTAGTAACTAAAGCTGTAAGATGAATGTAGTGGAGTTACTAGATTAACTAGTGACTAAAGTAACTAGTAACTAAAGCTGTAAGATGAATGTAGTGGAGTTACTAGATTAACTAGTAACTAAAGTAACTAGTAACTAAAGCTGTAAGATGAATGTAGTGGAGTTACTAGATTAACTAGTGACTAAAGTAACTAGTAACTAAAGCTGTCAGATGAATGTAGTGAAGTAAAAAGTACAATATTTCTCTCTGAAATGTAGCGTAGACTCAAGTAAAGTACAAGTACCTCAACATTTGGACTCAAGTACAGTACTGGAGTAAATGTACTTAGTTACATAACCCCCCCCCCCCCCCCCCCCCCCCCCCCCCCCCCCCCCCCCCATCCTAGAGCTGCCCCGGTCCGAGTCGGTTAGTCGACTAATTGATTAATTTGGTCTTAGTCAAAACGGTTTTCTCCAAATGTGAAAGTTTCAGAGGCTCGGAAACGCCAGAAAAGTGTCAATCTGAGGAAAAAGATATTCAATTTAACTTTATTTATATTGCACTTTTCATAAAAGAGCAGGTCCAGACCGGACTCTGTGATGTTATTTACAGAAACCCAACAATATTCGTTTATAAACCCAAATACAGTGTGTAGATGTGGCCTAATGTGCGGTGTTGTGTGATGTTGGGCCTTGAAGTCCCCCTTCTGCATCTAATTGTCAGTGTTACCAACATGGTGGCAGTGCCTACATCCTGCTTCTGTCCCGTATCTGTCTTTATGGGGGAGGGGAGATGGTCTGAGGCCTTCTGACTGATTCTGTGTGTCTGTTTCACGTCTGCAGCCCCTACTCCACCCCCGTGGTCGCCGTCGGAGGAAACTCAAAATGAGCCTGCTCGCGCCACGCTGCCCACAGCTTCTCCCCAAAGTAACACATTGGCAAATGCACGAGATCTGCCTTCAGCAGGTCTGCCTTCAACAGGTCTGCCTTCAGCAGGTCTGCCTTCAACAGGTCTGCCTTCAGCAGGTCTGCCTTCAACAGGTCTGCCTTCAGCAGGTCTGCCTTCAACAGGTCTGCCTTCAACAGGCCTCCCGGTAACAGATGCAGCCGGACTGACACAGGTATCCTGCAGTTTAAAAATGTCTTCTCAATGTGAAACAACACAACATCCAGCTTGGACAAGAATGATAATTGTTATGATAATGAAAAAGAGATGAAGTTATTTTCTCCACATTAAAGGTTGCCAGTTGCTCTCAGGTAGGTTTTGACAGTTTATTACCTAGAAGATGGACAATGCGTCTTAAAATCTGGTTCACTCGTAGCCGGGACACCCAGACCCAAATCCGAAAGATTTAGGGTCTGGTATTAAAGTAATAAAAGTCGCCCATCTTGAGGGGCGGCACCAGAAGTTGCATTTTAAAAATCTCACTGCACGCACTTGAATAACACTCCGACCAATCACAACACCACACAGGGTGATGTAACCGGATGCGCTTAGCTACCAGCGGAGCTAACCGGTAGATTAGATGGTTGTCATTTGTTTAGCTCGCCTCTGGCCCCGCCTATATCAGATACACCGATGTGATTGGTGCAGCTCGCCTCTGGCCCCGCCTACATCAGATACACTGATTTGATTGGTGCAGCTCACCTCTGGCCCCGCCTACATCAGATACACTGATGTGATTGGTGCAGCCCGCCTCTGGCCCCGCCTATATCAGGTAGACCGATGTGATTGGTGCAGCTCGCCTCTGGCCCCGCCTACATCAGATACAATGATTTGATTGGTGCAGCTCACCTCTGGCCCCGCCTACATCAGATACACTGATGTGATTGGTGCAGCTTGCCTCTGGCCCCGCCTACATCAGCTACACCGATGTGATTGGTGCAGCTTGCCTCTGGCCCCGCCTACATCAGCTACACCGATGTGATTGGTGCAGCTTGCCTCTGGTCCCTCCCACATCAGATACACTGATGTAATTGGTGCAACTCGGCTACCAGGGCATAGTTAATGAGCAGCATTACTCAATGCCAGAGTAATTGTGCTCTCCGCAGAACTCTGGATTTCCAAATCTTGGAAATGTACCTGCATGGATCCATGCTAGATCTAAAGCAATGCATAATGTTTTATAAGATCATCATAAGTTTGTAGCGTTGCTGTCCTTTAAGAACCACAAATCTCTAAAACATTTTCCTAAAAAAACAGCGCTGTCTTCAGCTTTGTGACGGTGCATTTTCCAGCTGATCCAGGAGGCTTTTTAAAGACTTTTCTCAGGTTGTTTCCACATTGTTGCTGTGACAGGTGAATGTACACGTCCTGACTATTTAACACATGCTAATGCTATCGCTCTCGTGGATCACCAGAATCAATCTTCTTTATAAAGTGTCACATTATAAGAGGCTCTAATATAGGCAAAGAAGAGCAGTAGTAATCCCAAGAAAGCTTGTTTTTCATGACCAGTCATGGCTTTGGTGTACAAATACTGTACTTGTACTGTATCAAAGAGTGCAGCTGATACGGAGACATCTCTGTTTACATTGTTCTTTGGCACACTTTTACTTTTTTATTTCAGTTACAGTGAATCTTAGGGCTGGGTATCTTCTGAAAATTTACCAGTACCTACACAAGTAATGGTAATAACACTAATATTACATTTTATTTAAAGGCGCCTTTCTCGGCACTCAAGGACGCCGCACAGGGTATTCATATAGTAAAAACACCAAAACAAATACTATGCATAATAAAACAGCAAAACAAATATTATACAACAGCAAAACAAATATTATACAACAGCAAAACAACAGATGTTGAGCAGAGTGAAGTTGAGTGAGTTGATGTCACAGCTGGTGGTGTTCCCCTAAAGTGTTACCCATATCAATAGAGTACTTCATTTAATACTTTTTTTTGTTGTTGTTTAACTTTTTTGCTGTTTTTTTTAATCCAATAAATGCAAAATCTTTCCAAAAGTCAATAAGAGTTAATGTTGTTAAATAATCCTGATTTCAATATCGACCAAAACAGCTGTGATTTAGATTTTTTTCCATAATCTAGCAGCTCTAGGTCAGCTTTAACCCTTGTGTTGTCTACCCGTCAAAAAGAAAATCAACACTTTTAATCAATTTTTTAAAAACTTTTTCTTACGTTTATATCCCTTTTGCAACACTTTTTTCAACATTTGTCACTTTTTTATGTTTTCAACACTAGTTTTACAGTTATATTGGGAATTTATGGTCAATAAAACTCATTTTTAGGAAAGTATACCTAATGTTTGAGTTAGAAAAGCAGAAATTAGGAATTATTGAGACTAAAATTAAAGGAATGGATGTTGATGATAATCACAGACTGGAATATGTCAACTTTTACTCAATACTATTTCAACAACACTTCAATTTGTTTTACAATGCTTCAAAATTGAATAAGACGCCCCAAAATTGATGAAAGAAGAGATGTGTACTTGGCAAAGAGCGTTGGGTGGAATCAATCATGTTATTTTGGGGAATTAAAAAGAACACTGATGTAGGAAAACGGGTCAATTTGACCCGAGGACAACACGAGGGTTAAAACAAACCGTCTGCCTCTGGCTCCTGTTACAGACCCAGAACAGTTCAGACAACGTGATTGGAACGAGAAAGGAAGCTGAGGAACAGACATCCACCTCGGCCATCAAGACCGAGGCCGTGACGGAGGGTGTTGATGTTAAAAGGACAATGGTTTCCACAGCAACGGCCGGGACCTCGTTTACACCAGGTAGCTCACAGACGACGTGTCAGCGAGGGCTGTGTGACAGAGTCTGTCTTCCTGTGTGTTAAACCACAACCATCACATGCTCATGTTCTCTAACTGCCTCAACACACTCAAACACAGACACACACACACACACTCTTACACACACTCAAACACACACACACACACACACACACTCTAACACACACTCAAACACAGACACACACACACACACTCTAACACACACTCAAACACACACACACACACACACACACACTAGCAAACTCAAACGCACACACACACACACACACACACACACACTCAAACACACACACACACACACAAACACACTCTAATAAACTCAAACACACACACACATGGTCATGTTCTCTAACTGCCACACTGAGACACTCAAACACACACACACACACACACACTCAAAAACACACACACTCAAACACACACTAACAAACTCAAACGCACACACACACACACACACACAAACACACACACTCAAAAAACACACACACACACACTCAAACACACACACACACACACACACACACTCAAACACACACAGACACACACACTTTAACATACGCACACATCACCCCACAAACACACACACACCCAAATGCTTGTTTTGTCACTTCAGAGAGTGCAGCCAGACTAATCAAGCTTAAAATGTAATCATATTTTTTTGATTATTATTATTCGAGAAAACAGTGAAAAATGATCGATCCCAGTTTCTCAAAATCTGAGTTGATTTCTCTTAATTACAAACCAATTGTTTTTATCATTACTATAAAATGTCCCAGTTTCAGTAAGTAAAGGGTATGACCTTTAAACACCTTGTTTTGTAAATCCAAAACCCAAAGATATTTAGTTTATTATGATATAAAACACAGAAAAGAGAAAGTAATCTCATTATTTGAGAGGCGGAAAAAACATTTTCTGCCAATTTTGCATGAAAAATTACTTTCCTGCGATGTTTTATAACATGTTTCTGTAAATTAACTAATCAATTACTCAATGTTAAATATACCTTTATGATAATAAACTGAATATAGTTTGTAACATTAAAACAAGCAATTTGAAGGTATCACCTTGGTAAAATGGAAAATAATTACATTTATCACTGTTTTTTGGACATTTTAGAACCAAAAAAAAATAGATTAACTAGGAAAACAACTGTGTAAATGTATTTTGCGTCTGTTCTCCACTAGAGGGCTTGAACCGACGGTGTAATTCTTTAAATTTGGATCAACCCTTGTGTTGTCCTTTGTGTCAAGGGGACTTGTTTACCTTATTTACATTCTGTTTTAGCCTGGCGTTGCGCTTCGGGGTCCCCGGGGCCTTTTTATTTCATGTCAACTGCTGTCGGGGCCTCACTCTTCGGGTCTTTGGAGACCCTTATTTACTTTTATGCAATTATACGTATGTTCCACCACAAACCCGCCTCGTCCATCGGGTCCCAAGGGACCCCCGGAGGATGAGATGACGCTAGTGGGATACGCGTTGGGGTGCAGGACGGGTCCAGGTACCCCAGAAGATGGGGCTCTGGTAGCAGAAAAACACGATTGAATTCAGGAGGGTCTTTGGGACCCGAAGGACAACACAAGGGTAGATCCTCAGAGTGCTGAACAGTAACCAGCTGTCTGTCTCTTTTAGTGACACCCGGACACGCGAGTACCGCAGGTAAGGATGTTGTACTTTTATGTTTTTTGTGTTATTTATTTATTATTAAAACCACTGTGTTCTACTCTCTCTTTGTTTTGAGGAAACATCTTCTTTAGTGACTAAAACATGTCCATAAGGAGTCTCAAAGTGTTCAATATTAAATAAATAAAACAAGATTTTATGACATTGTATTTTGTAACATTAAATTAACATAGGGGGGTGTATACTTATGCCCCTGTATTTTAACATAAGGGGGTGTATACTTATGCCCCCTGTATTTTAAC
>NC_048425.1:1504415-1513285 GCF_013103735.1 Etheostoma cragini
GTATATTTATTCCCCCTGTATTTTAACATAGGGGGGTGTATACTTATGCCCCTGTATTTTAACATAGGGGGGTGTATATTTATTCCCCCTGTATTTTAACATAGGGGGGTGTATACTTATGCCCCTGTATTTTAAGGAACATTTATTTATTAAGATACATTATTCATTCACAAAGACAATTGGTGTCCTTAAAAGCTTGCATTTTCCTAATTCTTTTTGAATTAAAGCATTAAGATCAATTTCCAAAAGATGTTTTTTTATTCCTCTTTTTAATCAACTGTATCATGGAGGTGTAAACTTTCCCAAGCCACTGTAGCTAATAGTAATAAAACTGAGTTGCCCATCTCTCGCCATGTGTCTAGGTTACGTGTTCCTCTTCATGATCCTGCTGATGATCATTGTTCTGTGTGTCATCCTCTACTTTCTCAGGAGAGCCTCCAGGGTAAGACAACAACATTATATTTCACTGTATCGCGTCACAGTTGTTTTGTTGCTTTTTTGTTGTAGCTAACTTGCTTATTTGATTGTTTTTTTTGCCCAGTCGTACTCGTTTGACCTCCATCGTCCGGTTCCCGCCAACCATCACAACGAACCCATTGGCAACTTTGAACCTGTCTACCTGGACGACCTGGGTAAGTGTGTTTGGTTTCATATCATTTCAATTACTGTAAAAGGGTTATGTTTTTAAGATTTGTTTTAACACATGAACTCCGGTATATGTACGACAAATCTGCTCCTGACACTGTCCGAATTTTCTTTAACTTTATCTCAAATGTAACAAGAGATCGTCTGTCTCAGACTTTCTGGAAAGAGTTTTTCTGATACGGAGATGTCTTAGATACTGCCTAAAATGATGGTATCGGTGAGTATGTGAGATTATAATAATGATAATAATACATTTTATTTAACAGCGCGTTTCTAAGCACTCAAGGTCGCTTTACAGACAATAAAAGACAGATACAGGCAACAGAAAAGTATAAACAGTTATGAAAATAATGTCAAAAATGACAGGAACAGTGTATTTACAAAGGAACTGGAACAGGTGGGTTTTGAGTCTGGTTTTGAACAATTATGTACCGATCCCACATAATTTAGCCCTGAAAAACCCTCCTCTAAAGCAGTATATTAATATTCTTTTTCTATCCTTTTTCCTGCGAACTAGATAATAATAGAAAGTTCTTTGGCATTCATTCTCTGTAACTTCAGCCAGCAAACAAAGACTCGGAATAGGCGGATACACAAATTCAGATATATTGCAAATGGGTATAAAAACAATGAAAGTGGAACATCTCTACTCTCCCTGTGGTCCGGGCGGAGCATGCAGAAGACACGACAAGACACCACGTCATAGAGTCGCTTCGAAATTTGGTTATGTACAACCGAGTCTTTGCGGGGTTTTTTTAATCGGTCTGATGATTTCAGCGTCGGCCAATTCTGACAGAAGAGCAGAATCTCTTTCGATTATGTGTGAAGAAGAGTCCAAGGAGACGAAAGGTAACGTCTGTAAAAATAGAGTCGTGAAGGGTAGAGACACTGAGGGTGATCACGAAAGGCAGCACTAACACGGACTAACTAGTGGGAAGGTTGTCTCAAGCTTATAGAATTTTGTTGCTTAATATTTTTATTTTTAACTGTTTATACTTGTGTTTTTATCTGTTTTTTGCCTTGTTTTTTGTTTTTTAAACTGATTTTGTGTAAAGCACTTTGAATTGCCCTGTTGCTGAAATGTTCTCTACAAATAAAACTGCCTTGCCTTTATTCACATTTCCATCTAACTGTCAAGCAAAGTTTGAGCAAACTTTTAAAATGTCCCCAAAAAGAAATTAAAAGACAATGCAAATTACTGTAAAAGCGTTTCCATCAACTGGTTTAGAGCGAATAAACAATATGCAAAGCGTCGTTTTGTCACACGTTGACGTTACGCATGGTTGTAGGTTACAAACCGCCTTGCTAAATCAAAGAGTTGAGAAGCTAATTGGAGAGAGGTAGCATTCTACAAGTTGGCCCCCTGTGCAGAATCCATGGTTGTGGCAGAGACGTTAGGTGTCAGCGAGACAACCGTTCACCGCTGTGTATACGTAGGGTGCAGGACCATCATATTCAAGCTGTTGAACCAATTCGTCAGTTTACCCAACGTGGCTGAGCCACCGGCTACAGCGCACCGCAATTCCACCAAGCAGCTTTTTACACAAGTGTACAATGCACTGGATGGGACCAATTTCCCAATCCTTCCCCCATCTGATGGATTCTGGGATTGTAGTCATGTGAGTTACATGTTCGCCACGTCACAACTTATTTGGCAAAGCTGTTTCCATCTCCCATTTTGCACATTAACTCTTTGTCAAAAAAGACCAAACTTGAGCGAGCGTAATTTTTTCTTGTGAATTTTCATTTTCATTTTCATTGACAGTTTTGATGCTGTCTTCGTGTAAATCATCCTTCTTCCTTGACCTCATAGTTTGTTTTCTTTGGGTTTGTGTGAGCTGATTGAAATGTGATCAACACACCCAATCGCTTGCTGTGAATTCTCACAGTTTGTGGGACATTACACAGACTTTGCACTCGGGAGCTGGCAGGGTACAGACCGTTTATGTCCGATCGAACTGATTCAGACATTTCCGTTAGCTACGCCTAAGTAATGTCTGGATAATTTCCGGTTTTAGCATATCCTGATGTGTTTGCTCTGGTTGGTTGTTTGTGTTCAGATCGACCAGCCCCTAAAGATGACATGACCACCAACGCCCCGTCACCTCCTCCAGTATCCAACGGCACAACTCTACAGTCGGAGGAACTAATCTCCAGTGGAGAGAGCGATACAGAAAAAGGTTTTTGGTGCTTTTGGTCTTCAATATTTACCACTGTAAAGTCATTACTGCTACAGTATAACCCTTTAGGTAGTTTTAAATTTAGCCACTTGCAGATCTTTCATCCATCACAGCCTACATGAGTCATGTATATACTTACCATTGTGTCAGTTGTATCAAGCTAAACATTGAGATTTCTACAAGTTACAGACTATTCAGTATGTACTGAATTACAGGTATTGCATGAGCCAAGGTGACAAAAGGGCAGATAGAAAATTAAAGACAACTAAGTTTTAGGAAAGCAGAAGTCTGATGTTTACTTGACTGCCTCAGGGAAAATGAATGACTTTAACATGAATTTAAGTTATTTACTGTGCAAATAACCTGAATGCTACATTACCCAGTATACACTGAACAATTTATATTTTCAAGTTTATCAAGTCAAAATCTTTACACTAACCCTGGTGGACTTGAGAACGTCCTCGACTTACCTTTTCTTCTCTCTTACTGCTTGGCCCGTAACTCCAGCTCCACAGAACCAGCCGGATGCAAGCGGTCTGGAGACCTTACCCCCCAGTGGGAATACCAGTCCCTCACTGGGCCACGTCGCAGCTGACAACACATCCTGCCCATTCAGCAGCACCAACCTGCTCCTCGATGCTGTCGGGGAGGAGCAGCAGAACGAAAATAACAACAACAACCCATGTAAGATACTTTAAATGGATACAAACACAAAACAAAAAGGCAAAAATCAGCACGGTCGTATTATTTATAAGTAAACTGAACTTAATGAGTGTAATCGGTAGACTTTCCTTTTTAAAGGAAAAGAGCCCGGCAGTCATGGAAAATAGAAATGTGTGCACATTATGCTCTCAAATAACTCCGTGTTGCACACAAATTAACTAAACTATTCACGATAAGTTATGTCAAAGATAATACTAAGATAATAAGTTTTGAATTATGCATTTTTTCATGTGTCGCGGTGCAAATATTACGCTGCAATAGGTTAATGTTAGCAGTTAACATAATGCTAAAACAACACCCAATGCAACATTAGAACTGTTTACATTTTTTAATAAAAAGGATTAAGGACACATAATAAATGTGACAGCATCAGGATATAAAAAAAAGTAATTCAGGATTTTTATGCGCATAAATACAAAAACACAGCTGCTAGGCTGAAGGCTAACACTTGGGCTAACACTCACCTTCCTGAATTTCAGTTTTTTTAGTAAATGATGCAAGCGTGGCCTGGGAAATGCTAGACTCCAACGAAAGCAGATTTAGGAAAAGCCTAAAACATATAAAAACTCACATTTTGTGTCTTGTTACATTTGAGCTAATGTTGTGTTATGTAGGAGTTGTTAGGTGCTACATTATGAGTAAGCTAACGTTAAGCTAGCTGTTTCTACCCTGCATCTAGCTTAGGTGCTAAGACATGCTAAAGTAGTTAACCCTCATGTTGTCCTTGGGTCAAATTGATCAGATTTTCAGTTAATTTTTTTTTTTGTCACAAAAAATGGGTAGTCAACATAAGCGGAGAAAAGTTTAACATTAAAAATATCCCAAAACTTTAGAAAAAACACCAAAAACATAAAAAAAGCACCCACTACATTGAAAAAGTGACAAAAATGTTGGCCAAAGTGATATTAATGTTAAAAAAAAAACGGGTTTTTTTCAGGGTTGACGGGAAGACAACACAAGTGTTAATTAGCAAATAAATCCCAGCTCTGTTAACTAACTATACGTGTGTCCTTCTCTTTATCCTCAGCGGTTTCTTCCAGTGAGCCGTTTGTTGAAATTAACCTTGACGAGCCGGCGTGGTGTGATGAGCTCCTTACCTCCTCGGAAGCTTCTTCTTCTGTCCTCCCCTTCTCTCCTTTCTCCTTGTCCTCCATTTCTACTTAGCACCTTCACCGATGACCCCAAGTTCAACATGGAAAGAAAAACAACAAAAATCTATGAGTACTTGTCTGTTACTTCCGGCATGCTAAAAACTATCTGGGAATATTTGCCACATTTACAAATCTCAAACAACAAGCTGTCAACATAAAGCATATATCATATATTTAGATATATTCAGCCAATTGAGCATTCTGATTAATTAGTGTTTTGTCTAATAAAGGTGACGTTGGCACAGTATCCTTCGTGTCTTCAGCCTAGACAAACAACAGTGAGCTCAGTTAACCTAAACTAGCCGTTAGCTTAACGTCTCAGCATTTTGTGCCGTAGCCCTTTGTATATATTGTATGTCTTTGATAGCAACCTTTTGTTTTATTGCATTTGAAATTTAAGAAAGAGTATTTTAATGGAGTTCTTGTCACACTTTAGCGGCTGTTTCTCAAACTACAACAAAACGTTGAAACCAGGCTATTGAAAAGCTACTATTTCTCCTGTAGGCATATTTCTGTTGTGCAATCCTAACAACGAAATAATGTTTAATGTGCAGGTAATGTTTTCTATGTGATACAAAATGGATGTAAAACACAACAAAAAACACTTTTAATCAGAAGGTTGTGGTTATAAATGTTTGTATAAATTGAAATTTGTTTTCATTTAGCTTACGGTGAGTAAGTATTTTCTAGTAAACAATGCAAGAAGAAAAAAAATACATTCAATGCTGTTAATTAGCTTTTTTTAAGTGCTTTAAACCAAACTGATATACAAATTGCTTTGACATTCTCAGTTCCTTGGGTTCAGTTTAAGACCATTTTGATTAAAGGGCCTGTGTCAGGAGCGCATTGTTGACATTTGGTAACTTTTTCTCAGCCAATAGTCTAAGCTTGTATGGTATTTTTATTAAAGAATTGTTGGAAATTTGTTTTTCGGTTTTCTCATTTTAAAGGGCACCGATTATGCTATTTTGCACTGATCCAGCACATATTTTGATTAAGAATAATTAGTTTGTATATTTTACTTATATGTTTCTTTTCTTTTACCACCAATAGTGTAGTGGCCCCTTGGAGCAGGTGCCTGTTTGGTAGAGTACAATTGCTTGGTTCTCACTAAATATTTTGTCTTTTTCAATAATTTCACATATAAGCGTGGTTCAAACAGGCCCTGCTACTAGTTTTTCAGTCACACATCCAGGTAGCAATGTGCCTATACCATAGAAAGCAAGGAGCTAGTCTTATCCTGCTGGAGAAGTTGCCACAACACGCTAAATGGCCTGAGAAATATTCGCATCCCTTGGCAAAATAACGTACTGGAGAGCCCAAGAGCGTGGGTGTTCACCTAACATGTTTCTGCACACTTGATTTCCTTGTAGGGTAGACAACAAGCACTTTTTGGCCCACCAGTAGCCCACTGCGAAGAAATGCTTGGGCAACCCGTTATCATTCCTGTTGTCAGATACTGACGTTGGGTCAGGGGCTCTCAGCATCAGATAGACCCTTTAACGTCTGTATGGGACGCCGGGGCATAGCAGCAGCTCGAACACCATGCTGCAAGATTAAGTAGGCTAGTATTAACAGCGAGATCAGTAGCAAGTTGTATTAAAAACCAAAGCCTGAAGTCGACGTTCCCAGCGAGCTGAGGTGATCCCAAAAGTTGACGTGAAAATCAGCGGACTACTGACAGGTCAGAGAGAGTCGTCACTGTTTACTGAGTCATGATTGCTAGCGACAGACCAGGGTGTCCTGAACAAATCCACCATATTTAAGTAGTTTATCCAGCGGTCTTTTTGCTGCCTTCAGCTTCTTTTTCAAACAAAAATGTGTCTTCTGGCAACAGCCGAATGCTGAGAATCAAAAACAACACAACTTTCACGTTCTGGGTGTGTCGCGTTAGGTGATGGCAGTTTCCTGCAACGTTGTTGTGACGACCAACCAAGCTCGCCTCACACGAGAGGCGGAGTTACAACTGCAATGGCAAATGGAGGACGGGGCACCGTGGCCAAGCCAAGTAGAGCTGGTACTAGCGGTGGGTAACTGCCATTAGAGATGCAACGCATGTGACAAAAAGGGGAGACCAGACAGGTTAAAATGTCAATTAATTGTTTATTGTAAAGCAAACTAGAGAACTATTAACAAAAGAATATAAAAAATGTGAGAAATCAATGGTATCAGTAATGTGGGTGGTGTGTGGGTGAGTGAAAGATGTGTTGATGAATGACAACTACAACAGAAGAGAAGAAACAAACCCAAACCAGGAGGTGTGGAGCCTAGGAGATGGAGAAGTCAGAGAGAACAATCAGACATGACTTCAGGCAATAGATTGCTTGAATCTGCAGTGATTTAAAGAAAATCTTATCACGATCCTCTTTAGGTGTTGTTCTTGCAGCACGCTAATGTTCCAGCTCTGTGTAGAAACAGCAGAGGTAACACCAGACTGCTGGGGAGATTTATCCAGAATAAAGACATCACCAAAACACACCCATGATCTCTTCTCAACATAATAATAAAAACCAAAGCCAGATTCCCACAACATCGCAACAACAGCTCAACCTGTATGGCCATGATGGTGTTGAAAGCCCTCTGCTTTGATTGGTCAACTCTTTCCCTGTCCCCGCCCTGTTCCCCTGGCCCTGGACGAATCAGAACGCAGAGAACAGAAAGGCTGCAGAAGGAAATGACAAAAAAGGAGAAAATCAAGAGGCTGACATCCTGAATTATTGATACAAAATCCAAACAATTCAGACTTGTTGCTCCAAAGGATATCAGCCAAACACATCCCATGCTGATATTTCTGATTCTGATCCCTCTCTCTCCTCTCAGACTCAGGTAGGTGACGGGATGGACGACAGCCAGGTAGCGCTCCACACAGGTCAGCATGTGAAAGAACATCTCTCCATACCAGTTGATGTTCCAAAGGAAGAACCCCACAATAAATACATCATCTTGATCCCTGTAGATACCCCAGCAGCAGAGGGTGTACCCGCAGACACCAATCAGCTCCATGGCGACCATGTGGTAGGTGAAGGTGTCCGAGTGACTCGTTGTCGCTGCGGAGGAGAAGCGATGTTGCCGCCATCGTTGGAGACCAATGTAGAGGACCAGGATGCAAAAAGGGAAGACGAGGAGAATCTTGGTAATGTTGAATGCAAAAAAGATCAAGGAGCTAGGTCTGGTCATGAAGCAATACATGGTGAAAGGAAGGTGAAGATGATGGGCAGAGTCATTGGAGGAAGAAGAGTTAACTGCCATACCTGGAAGAGAAAATGGAAATCCAATGTAGAATATGTATAAATTAACTTGATTAGCTATAAATCCCAGAAGGGGCATCTCTCCGTTGCTATATATTTACATATTAAGCAGGGTTTCCTCCAGAAATGTTGTTTACTCCGGTGGCAAGTGTCTTTTTTTGATGAGGGCGCGGCAGGCATCAGGACAACAATACATTAACGCTCAGATTCTATAAGGTTTTACATTGAGTCAGTGCTTGAAGCTAACAAGATTTAAAAATATCACTGTAGTTTGAAAAAAATCTAAAAAAATACATTGACTGCTAGTGGATCTCAAAGCTCGAAACTTGCACAGCACCGCAGTACCCCGAGCTCAAAACCCAACACGGGTACTCCGTGCATCAATAGTTGTGAAAAGTTATTGTGAAAGCAAAGTTATTAGCACTTCTGTGTTATTTGTGTCTTACTTAAACAGTCATACACGCAGTCCTGTCCAACTTCTATCTGTGGACTTGTCGCTACGCTGTTTGTATGCACAAAAACAAGGTAATACATGTAATGGCCAGAGCTAATGAAAATGATGACAAATCCGACTTGTTAATGGAAAGTATTCCTTGTGACATCATTCCCAGCGCTGGCTTACGAGTTATGTAATATTACCGACCAATTTTATCAACCACAGTTGAAATATACTGTAAATTGATATTGTAAAAGTGGTTAAATGTCCTACAACTGTTATAAAAAACCGAATCAACTTTGCAGGTGTCTGTAAGATAAAGCTTGTTTCACAAAAATGTGGATAAAAGAAGATAATTGTATGGATATTTAAGAAGAACGCCAACCTTGTCAGTATTTGTTGCTGGTCTTCCTCCCTCTGTGTACTCCTGTGTCTGACTATCTCCTCAACTGGCTGTGTGTGATATACAGTGAACTGGCTGTACATC
>NC_048425.1:1513295-1527280 GCF_013103735.1 Etheostoma cragini
CCCCCCCCCCTTCTAAATTCAATCCAAATTCAAATGTTCTATTTGAATAAAAACAAAGTGGCATTGACAGGTGAACCCATTGATACTAAAAAATAAACAATCACAGTGAGAGATCAAATTGAAAATATTTCAATAAAATATTCTCAGTAACCGACATGTGAACAGTACCTTTATTTAAATTAGTTTTTATGAGAATTGTTACCATTACATTGTTGCATTACTGATTCACACACCACTACATGATACTATTTGTGTCCAATTAAAACATCTCTGCACATTTTAAACAGACGTCTTGTAAAAGTAGCTCTAACATCTAAACAGACATTGGTGTCAGATTTCAAAGAAATTGAAAATGTTGATGTTTAATGGAACAAACGCGGTGAGTCCCATTTATCCTTACATGAATGTGTGTTTTTTTACAATACAAATCTGACATCAGAGAAGATCTTGGTACAACATTTATGCACGGACACAGTCACACCAAATCTCTTTACATTTCACTCAGCTTTCCTGTATATTGTAGCTAGATTCTTGTGTAATCACACCATCAGACAACTTAACATTTCAATTATAAACAGAGTAAAAATCTAACATTCCTTCATGCCTTATACATTTCTACCCCATTGATTCATGGAGGTTAACTTGATCGGTCCATTAGATGGACAGTTGACAGGATTCAAAGTAAGCCAAAGCCTGCCGTGTATTCAAATCAAATAGAGTCATTAACTGTTTTGCATCTTCATGTTATTTTAAAAGGAGCTGTACTCGATGTTCAGCACATTATTATAGCAACAACAAATATTTGCAATGTAAAAATATCGGGAAGTTATGGTGTCCTGGGCAGAGAACGTCACACTCCCTCTGTGTGTGTGTCTGTTCTTATCTCTGATAGCTGGCCCGGCTGCGTGTGTGGTTGTGTATGTGGCCGTGCCAAAATAGGTGTTTCTCAAATTGGGGAATGGTG
This sequence comes from Etheostoma cragini, assembly GCF_013103735.1. Taxonomy (NCBI): domain Eukaryota; kingdom Metazoa; phylum Chordata; class Actinopteri; order Perciformes; family Percidae; genus Etheostoma; species Etheostoma cragini. The sequence continues at coordinate 1,514,260 of NC_048425.1, forward strand.
TGTGAGAGCCATGTGGAGGCAATCCCAGCCTGCTATTTTAACGAGTATACAGCCCCTTTAATCACATCTTTGTGGTTCCTGTATTTACAGTATGTTTGCTGTAAGTCAAGCCTCTGCACAGGAAGCATCACACAACTAAATCTAAATAAAGCTTATCCAAAACAAAATCCTGTGCAGTAACCATCCAATACCAAATCCACCTACTATAATTATATACCATATATATAGTGTGATATAGCAATGCAATCTAATGAACGGGTTAGTATGATAACGTATGAAAAAGTATGAACACCCATTTGTGAAATATAAATTGAAATAAGGCGCCCCACCTCTCACAATGAGAGTTAAGTTAAAGGAGAATTTAGGTCAATTCCAACACGTAGCTCTGTTGTTTGTAAATTTGTAGTGCTGTCAGTAGAGAGAAAAACGAACCAATCGGTGCTGCCTACAGCGTGTCATCCTCCTGCTAGAGTTGGCACCCAACAGGCTAAAACATGTTTTTAGACTCTAAACATGTTCAAAATGTTATTAAAAGTGCCTACCCAGGTGCAGTGATTCCTTCTGAGTTAACACAGTCACTCTGACTTCTGTACACATACAGCGAAAGACCAGACCATACCGCCAACATGTAGACATTTGTAGACACAAACAAACACGCGGAATCACACACAGTGGATGCAGGAAAAGCCGCAGATGAGATGTACAGGATGACCTAAATTGAAGACAGCTACATTATTGTAAGTGCAATGATAAGTTAAAGTCAATAAGTACTTCAACAAACTGAATGAATATGTGCCCCCGCCCAGCCCTTACGCTAGATTATCAAGGTGGCCCCCCCCTCCCGCCACAGCACGTGAAGACGGCGCAATGTCCACGAGTAGGCTACCATGAATAGGACAGTATAGTTCACATAGAGAAACAGCAATTCCTGTTTTTCAACTTTACGAGGCAAAAAAAAAATGGCTGGAAAAAAAATTCCAGTCAGCCAGGTGGATTTTTAAATCCACCTCCCACTGTTTAAAAACATCTGAAAAAAAGAACAAGTAGATTACTTCCCATCTCCGTCCTCCTCGCTGCTTTTGTTTGTGGGGTTCCACAGGGGTCAATTTTGGGGCCACTCTCACAACATACATGGGGAATATCATTCCATTTATAATATTTTAATTTCTATGCTGAAGACACCTAGTTGTATGTCCAATTGGAACCTGGTCTCACTGATGTTTCTTATATTCTCTCTGTGATAAAAGCCTGGATGTCCATTCACCTTCTGCTGATTTCATTCAAATCTAATCCTTTTCTACATTAGGTGTTGTGCGTACAGAACGCTAATGTTCCTGCTCTGTGTAAAAACAGCAGAGGTAACACCAGGCTGCTGGGGATGTTAAACCACATTTCAGTTATTTCTGTCACACAGTCAATACCTGTCACATCAAGAAAAGCCCAAACCATACTTGCAAAGCATCTCAACAACAGCACTACCAGTATGACCATGATGGTGTAGAAAGCCCTCTGCTTTGATTGGTCAACTCTTTCCCTGTCCCCGCCTTGTTCCCCTGGCCCTGGACGAATCAGAACGCAGAGAACAGTAAGGCTGCAGAAGGAAATGACGAACAAGGAGAAAATCAAGAAGCTGACATCCACAATTATGAATACATTTTCGAAACAATTCAGACCAGCTGCTCCAATGGAAATCAGCCAAACACATCCAATAATGATATTTCTGATTCTGATCCCTCTCTCTCGTCTCAGACCCAGGTAGGTGACGGGATGGACGACAGCCAGGTAGGGCTCCACACAGGTCAGCATGTTAAAGAACGTCTCTCCGTACCAATTGAAGGTCCAAAGGAATAACCCCACAGAAAATACATCACCACGATCCCTGTAGATACCCCAGCAGCAGAGGGTGTACCCACAGACAGCCATCAGCTTCATGATGACCATGTGGTAGGTGAAGCTGTCTGAGTGACTCATCATTACTGCTGCGGAGGTGGAGCAATGACGCCGCCATCGTTGGAGACCCAGGTAGAGGACGAGGAGGCAGAGAGGGAAGACGAGGAGGATGTTGGTGATGTAGAATGCAATAAAAACGAAGAAGTTTGATCTGATGGCTAGGCAATACATGGTGAAAGGAAGATCAGGCTGAAAAAGGGAGTCATTGGATGAGGAAGAGTTCATTGCCATATCTGGAAGAGAAAAACACAATCAAATGGAGAAAAATACACACAAAATTATCGATATACTTACAAAATATTTTAGGTATACCTGTAGTGATATTGTAAAATCAGTGGAGTGCTACTTTAAAGATTCTGGGGTTAGTCTTTCAGGAAAACCTCTGAGTTTATAAAATGCAGCCAATCAACTGTAGGGGCTGAAGTGTAATCAGTTAGATGAGCCGAGCATATTAACACCGCCAAATGAGGTTAGATTTGGGTTTGTTAAACAATAGTTGCAATGTACAATCTGTGAGTGCAAAACAATAAATTGCAAAAAAAAAATTAAAATCTTCCACAACCCTGCACCACTTATGCAATAAGAGGTTATTGTTATGATGTCTGTATAGTAAACTTTAGTCAAATAAAACAATTTCCCCAAAAAAACTTGGGAAATGCTGAGTGGGTAGTAGCTTTGATTAACAACTAGCCAAAGTGGCTGGTGAGCAAAAAAGTAAATGCCAAGCCTTAAAGAGAAGTTTTGTCTTCTGTTGGTTTCAGTTGTCGACAACGTGGAAATAAGAACATAATGATGTCAAAAAGTAATAAAAACGCCAACCTTGTCAGTGCTGGATGGTGGTCTTCCTCCCTCTGTGGACTCCTGTGTCTGAGAATCTCATTCAAATATACAGGCTGTATTTCACAGATCAACTTCACCTCTCAGTCTAAAGTCAATTCAAATACGTCTCTATGTTTATGATAATTATGGTAAAATGAGCTTCTGTATACTTTGTCTCTGTGTGGTTTCTGTAGCTGCCGCAGACTGAGACAACACAGGTGCCATCATGTTTACAATGGAAAACAAAACTTTTGGGGTAGAGAATGCTTGCTTGACCTTCCTTGATCATCACACCTGCACGCCTAACCCCAGCGCTTACAAAAACTCTAATCTAGGACAAAATGCCCACACTTTCCAAAAATGTCCTCACTTACAAAGACAAAAATATAAGATCACACTCAGATTCACAGACCAGGCAGGTGTGCTGGGCTGTGTGACACATTTTATAATGACTAACCACTAGTTTTGGTTACAGGTTGTTTGAATCTTGTTAAAGGTTACGATAATGGAAGCTTTGTTAGTTCTGCTGGAAATCTGTCAAAACCACTACTGACATAAATATCTACAACTCAGTGTTTATTCAAAAAGTACTCTAAAAATCTAAAATTCATTAACTTATGCAAGACACTGAAGGGCAGATTTACTAAGGTGCATAACATACCACATTTTACACTTCTTCCTCCTCACACATACCTGCACAATCACTTCATCTGAGTAATCTATGGAGGTTTGTTTCTTAGTAAAACCTCAGCAGCTTTTGGACGGTTTGTCTACAGCGCCATCATGTGGCCAATTTGAGTAACTACTGTTATATGACTGCTGTTAAAACAATCTGATGTGAGACTTATCGGTTTATTTAGTCTCAGTTCTACACACAATACCGTTACCACTGATAGAGTAGATAGTCCTCTAAGAACGTAACGGAAAACTTACCGTAGCTGCAGCGGATCCCCTGGTCTTACCTTGTCTCCTCTGTTTGTCGCAGCTCTTTACAATACAGCGCACACCCATAATTGTGAACTATACTTTTAGTATCTAGTAATTGTTGACTCTATTAGTCCAACTCTGAACAAACTCCAGGTGAACCTGTGCTCCGTGACCAGGCTTCTCAGGTGCGGCGAGCAAATCACTCCGCCCAAGTAGCAGAAGTAGCAATGCTTCGCCTTTCTGAGAATATAGTTCCCAGCTAGTATGCAGTTAGACGATGGCTGTATCTCATGTGACCTTGTTATTGGTTCACCCTGTAAATATTCAAATCACAACATGTTAATAGGAACATGTTGGCATCATTTTGTCACTTATTGGGAGCAGTAGCTAGTTGGAACCAGTTACCTGCAGGATCTTTGCAAGGCTAAGCTAATGCTGGGGTTGGCAGACTGAGTTAGAACACTCAAGGAGATGAGAAGGGTATGTATGGACTTGTCTAACTCTGGGGATACGGTAAATAAGCTCAAGTCCAAATAATTCGGCGTGTTTCTTTAAGGCCAGACACAACATGGACCAACCAGGACCAGGTCTGGTTTATGTACTGACAGGGGGATTGGGAAATGAGACACAGGTGATCAGGATGAGGAGAGTCTGAGGACACCTGGTGGACAGGTGGACAATCTTATTCTTCTGCTAAACACTTTTGAAGCACTTTGTTCTTAACAATAAAAAATAACTTGTTTTCTTTAATGTGAAATTAATTATTTTTTACAGTGAATGTATTGTAAGACTGTTTTCATACATACAACCTCTGAACATTTGAATTAAAAGTGAAGTCAACTTTATTCTCAATTCAGCAATATGTCCCAGACATTCAGAGCTATTGAAAAAAGCTTTCTCTCTGGCCCACGGTGCAGTAGGACACAAACAACAAATATAAAAGATAATATACATATAAATAATAATGGTTCTCCCATTTTAGTTCAACATGAATTTAAATATATGAGAAAGACCTCAGTGTGTAAGAAATGAAAGAATCAGATCATACATCAGATGAAACAAACATTTAGTTCTTAAGCATTTAGATCTTTCTCTCCCTCATCATCAACACCAGAGTTAACTCCTCTCAGCTTTACAATGACAGAGACAGGAAGTAAAAGACCATGATAACACAGGACCAGTACATTTAAGTACTCATTACAAAAGCAAAGGTTAAAGTGCTCTGTGTTAAAGTTAAAGCTGTATATGAAGTCTGGTAGAAGGTCACTACGTTTGATACTACGAAGATGCCTTCACTTCCTGTGTGCAGCTGCAGTTTTCTGCAGAGCTGAAGGATCTTCAGTTAACATGAAGGCTTCATTATATCCTGCAGGAGTCTACTACATGATAGACAGGGTGTAGAAACAAGTGGACTTGTTCTGTTTAAGTAAAAATTAACACACAAAGCTGTACATTGAACAGGGTTTCAACAATTGCACATATAAGCTACAGCTTGCTTCGTATTGTGGAGGGTATTTCAATAAAGGGGTTATTAAACTAAAAGGCTGAACTGTTCCACATGCCGTCACTATGAACCTGGTGGTTTATTCTGAGCTCTTTCAACCCAGTCTCACTGTAAACCCAACCTCCTTATACATGCTTCCCTTTAAAAAGAAAATTAAATACATAACATTAAAATTCGTGCTCACCACCACGAATCGTAAATTGAAAATAACGTGACCATTTCACGTCTGCAGTGTTGGAGCTTTGTGTCCTTCAGACTTCAAACACTTTCGCAATTTCTGTGTCTCTGTCTTATGAAATCAAATTCTAACAGTCTTTTTGAAGTTGTTGATGAAACAATTTCCACTGATCCACCTGCTGAAAAATTACTTTTTCTTAATCCATCTTTAAACTTCGAGGAGAATTCTTGTTCATTCAGCAGACAACAACTGAATAAACAGAAACAAAAAAACAGCAAAGCTGCTGCTGTCAGTCCCAGTCCACAGGAGAGACTGATCCTTCTCCCACTCTCTGGTTGTTGTAGACTTGTTGTGTTTGATGAACTTGTTGTGTTTGGTGTCTCAAGTTTAGGCCAATCCCTCGCTGCTGTAAAGAGAACAAACACATCTGTTTCATTCATGGGAAGGAAAACATTTCAATAAAACAGTGGGAATTGTAAGGATTGTATGTCATAGATTTTTTGACATGCTATATTATGACTGTTTTTGTGGAAGTGTGTCCTTCCTTTTTATCTAAAAAAACTGCTGAACTGAACCTGTTAAAGTTCTTCTGAATCAACTTACCAGTGACATTGAGCCAGCATCTACTAGAGTTACTCTTATAATTTAAGATCACATCACACACGTACAGTCCCGAGTCTTCAGTCCTGAGTCTGGACACTTGAAGTTTGAGTCGTCCTTGTCTGAGGACGTCTTTGTCCCACTGGACTCGTCCTGCAAAATGTTCATCCTGAGACTCTGGGACCTCGACTCCTCCATAGAGACGAAACAGGACTGGATTCCTGAGATCAGTTATCAGTTCACAGAAGATATAAGGAGAGCTGGAGAAACTGTGAGGGTTGGTGGTGAAGGTCCACTCCAGTGTGATGTCGTGGTTCTCCTCTGCCTGATAGGAGGTCTGGGTCACATTCACTACAAATGTTCCTGTTGAGGAGACAGAGAGGGAAAGTGAGGAGCTGAAACACTGACAATTTCAAACTCCATCTCCACATGTCTCTGTGGACACTTTAGTCCTTCTTTGTTTAGTGGTAGTGGATAATAAAGTGAAGCTGGAAACTAACCAGAGACACAGGAGGTCAGGATGATGAGCAGCAGGATGCTGCAGACCATCTTCTCCCTGTGAGAGGAGACAGAGGTTTAGAGTGATCAACACATGAGCTCAGAGTTCACTTATTACAGTCTGCTAATATTTCTTCCTCTGTGTTACTTATAACCATGAATGAAAATAAGCAGCTACATTTATGTATTTCTGTCACAAGATGGAGCCAGTTAGGAAAGTTCTTTTCACCTGAGAAAGTATGAGTCTACTATTATGATGTGAGATTGACAGTGGAAGAAAAAGCAGAGGGCGATGACTAAATCTGCAGTTAAAACAGTCCCCAACCTTCACCTTGCCACTTGCATTAACTTTCTTGTTATCAGACAAAACTACATTACATAACATTACTCTGCTTGTACTCGCCCTCCAGTGATTGTTTTAATTAGGCCTGTTTATCTGGGACAGGGAAACCTGTTTATGATAACTGATTATGTACGGCCATATATCCGATCATCATACCGTTTGGTAAACCTTCACATTAGATATATATACACAGTATATATGTATACAATTTAGATATATATTTAGGTCATTCTCGTGTCAGGCAGACATCAAATCAGTCTGCTGCTGTGTAAAAACTCTGTAAATGTTCAGTTCTGACAGTTCAAAAATGGACTGAAAGTGAAAAGAAGATCTAGGCTCAATGATAAGTCTTCCAGTAATTTTTTTGCTAAACTATTATACTACTAGTATGGGCCTTAATATATAATATATGCAGTTTAGGCCCCAAAAATACGTACTAGCTTGTATAGCTCTCCCATGCACTCACACTCATACTTTAGTTGTCTTCAAGTCTTCAAAAGCTTCCAAGAACAAACATATTCAGAGTTTTTACTGCAGCAGATGTCGGTGTCATAAATACATTTGTTATTATCAGGATCTACAAACACTCAAGTGTTCAAACTGTCAACACATATCTACATTATTCACCTTGAATCACCTGGACAATAAACTTCATACAGGCTTGAATAACAATCAAATTCAACCTGCTGTTTAAAGTGCTCATATTATGCTGTTTGCCTTTTCCCCTTACTGTTATTGTGTTGTATATATTTTATATTTACTTATTTACACACTAAATCTATACAACAGGATTCATATCATGACAACACCAACATCAACACATTTGTGCATTACCTTGTCACTTAAGATCAAAAACCAGGAGACCAGAGGACAGAGGTCCAGTTTGTGTTTGATTTCTTCTCTGCTTGAAGGCAGCCGGTAAAAAGTCAACCAGCAAATCCAAACACAACCCGCACCTTGAAGCTTGTCTATGATGTGTCAAGCGGCGGAAAAAAGGGCAAATAAATAGGCAGGCCAAATATTCTCATGACGCACCTTTAGTTGGAAGCACAAAGTTGCTGGTCCGGTCCGCCAAGCCTGGCTGCACACATACGCACGAACACACCCATGCACAAGTACACGCCTATAAATAGCCTACAGATAAAAAGATAAGTAAAATAAAAATATCTGGTGCTTAGACTAATCAGTCTTAGACTGCTCAGGGAGTCAAATTCCCATATTTTCAGGACAAATCTCTAAGTCAGAAGTTAAGCAACACTCAGTGGCAGAGATTGCATGGGTAAGTCTTAGTGTCTCATTCCCAGTCAACTGAAGACAGCTACCGTTTCCAGCTTCTCTCCACCGACCACAGTGCATGATGGGAAACTCTGGACCTCTCCACTGATCTAATGACGTCGATAGAAACTTTTCTTTGTTTTAATGTACAGACCAGTAGACTACCTCTCATTTAAACCTCCTGACAGTCTATTTTCCTTGCAAATCCTAAGTATTTGTCTCTACTTGTTTTTGTCTCTAACTGGGAGGACATTTGGACTGGTGATTGTTTTTCTTTCAGTTTGAGATTGACATTGTCTTTACCTGAATCTTCTGTGATTAATAATTGGATAAAAATAAGGGTAAATGAATAAGCTGATGACTCATAATGCGCGTCAATAAATAACTTATATTGTTTCACAGCTTATTCATCCTGTCACACTTCACTGCACTGCACTGCACTTCATTTTGGCAACATGTGTTATACTTGTTGTTGATTATCTCTCTGATTAAAATATTTTTTGTGATCCAATTTTTCTTTTAATAAAAAACAAAAAAGCATCACCCTCCAGGGACCGTTAGTACACATTACATAGCATTCAGCTAGTGTTTAAGGCTCTGAACACCCACACATGTGTTTATAGATAATGTGGCTGATTGGACCTTTTCCAAGGCTGTGTGGGGGTTGTTAGACAGTGATTGACATCTTCTTGAGTCCACTGTTAGTGTTGCTGCATGGCAGAACATATGACACTTTCATCATCCTTACTGGTATAAAGAATTTGTGACCTGATAAGTTTCCATCAACGCTCCGGCCGACCTTCAACCTGAAAAGAGTCTAATCAGGCGGAATAACAGAACACACCTGTGTGGGTGTTCAGAGGCTTTAACGCCCTAGCACTCACGTTAGATACCAAAAAAAAGAAAACCCCAAATTAGACGAAAAGGCCCTTAATCTGCTCTCTAATATCATTTAACAACTTTACTTTATCTGGTTTTGAGCAATGTATCTTAGCGCCGGGGCTCTCTAAACTCAAAATGTCCATAAAAACTCAAAACCATTGTAGTTTACCAAATGAGTGTGATGCGTACATCGCTTTGCCAACCATTTGCAGCCGTTACCAGCCGAAATAATACGATGGAAAAGAATGCGAAAGAAGCATCCTGTAACAAAAATGCAGGGGAAGATGGTGCATTCTTTCCAACAGCTCTTTTGACTGCTTTGCATTCCCACGTCATATGAAACTATGTGTGCAAGGTGTTCCCTGGGGCAGAATGTACAGTCACATGGGAGTGACTTGAGTCCTCATGACAACATTATAATGGACCATTTAATGATTGGTGTTTCATTCTCCCAGAGAGAGAGAGAGAGAGAAAGATAGGCTAAATGTAACACCTCCAGTTTAAGTTTAAATACTCCTTTAGGAGGACAACAATGCATAATACTGCCTGGTTCATTAAAGTTTTCTGAATAATTCAAAAGTCTTCCAAACCTTCTTCACACATGTGAGGAGTTGTGCTGCTCCTGAGTGTTTCCTTAACTTCCTCCCATTTGTGCCAAAAATAAGTCAAAATGCTTACCGTCCATGTCTATGCCTTCTATCAATGTCTATTTCTGTTCATGTCAATAGCTCACATGACTCAACGTTTGTCTGTGTCAACTCATGTCAGCTGTTGCCCTACTTGTCATTGACTGTGTTGTCTTGCTGTGTCACTGCACTCTGTCAATGCTTTGTGCCGTTGCACTCTGTTGTTATGTGTTGTTTCACTCTGTTGTTACTATGTGAGGTTTAAATGTTTTGTTGTTCAATGATTGTCCTGATGTATTGATTTACTGTTAATAAGTTGAGCAGATTTCCAAACTTTTGATGCCTTGATGCCAGTGATAATCTAATATGATGTACTGCATAAACTATACAGGCCAAAAGTCATATATGCATATATATATATATATATATATATATATATATATATATATATATAACTTTTGGCCTGTAAAGTTTAGTTAGAATACACCTTCTCATTCAATGCGTTTACTTTATTTTCATGACTATTTACATTGTAGATTCTCACTGAAGGCATCAAAACTATGAATGAACACATGTGGAGTTATGTACTTAACAAAAAAGTGAGAAATAACAAAAAACATGTCTCATATTCTAGTTTTTCCGAAGTAGCGACCCTTTGCTCTGATTACTGCTTTGCACACTCTTGGCATTCTCTTGATGAGCTTCAAGAGGTGGTAAGCTGAAATGGTTGCCCAACAGTCTTGAAGGAGATCCCAGAATGCTTTGCTCTTGTCGGCCCATTTGCCTTCACTCTGCGGTCCAGCTCTTCCCAAACCATCTCGATTGGATTCAGGTCCGTTGACTGTGGAGGTGCAGCACTCCATCGCTCTCCTTTTTGGTCAAATAGCCCTTACACAGCCTTGAGTTGTGTTTGGGGTCATTGTCCTGTTGAAAAATAAACGATGGTCCACCTAAACACAAACGGGATGGGATGCTGGTTTAGTGTGCCTTCAATTTGGAATAAATCCCCAACAGTGTCAACAGCAAAGCACCCCTACACCATCACACCTCCTCCTCCATGCTTCACGTGGGAACCAGGAATGTAGAATCCATTCGGTCACCTTTTCTCCGTCGCACAAGGACACGGCGGTTGGAACCAAAGATCTCAAATTTGGACTCAGACCATCAAACCAAAGCCTAGATTTCCACTGGTCTAATTTCCATTCCTTGTGTTTCTTGGGCCAAACAAATCTGTTCTGCTTGTTGCCTCTCCTTAGCAGTGGTTTCTTAGCTGCCATTTGACCATGAAGGCCTGATTCACACAGTCTCCTCTTAACAGTTGTTCTAGAGATGTGTTTGCTGCTACAACTGTGTTGTAGTCATCTGGTCTCTATTTTGAGCTGCTGTTAACTTGCGATTTCTGAGGAACTTATCCTCAGCAGCAGAGGTGACTCTTGGTCTTCCTGCCCTGGTGAAGTCCTCATGTGAGCCAGTTTCGTTGTAGCGCTTGATGGTTTTTGCAACTGCACTTGGGGACACATTCAAAGTTTTTGCCATTTTACGGACCGACTGAACTTCATTTCCTAATGAATGATGGCCACTCGATCCTCTTCACTTAACTGATTGATTCTTACCAAAATGTAAATTCTAACAGTTGTCCAATAGGCTGAAGGCTGTATATCAACCTGACTTTTGCACAATACAACTGATGGTCCCAACACCATTAATAAGGCAAAAAATTCCACCAATTAACACACTTTTTCGTTAAGTACATGATTCTATGTGTTCATTCATAGTTTTGATGTCTTCAGTGAGAATCTACAATGTAAATAGTCATGAAAATAAACGAAATGCATTCAATGAGAAGGTGTATTGCGTAAAAGTTGACATATTCCAGTCTGTGATTATTCATCAACATACATTTCTTTAAAGTTAATAAGTTAGTCTTATGTCGTGTTGAAAACGTCAAAGTTACAAAAATTGAAAAAAGGGACACAACTTAAGAAAGTTAAAAACATTGATTTTAAAAAGCGTCAACTAAAAGGGTTTTTTATTTTGACGGGAAGACAACACAAGGGTTATGTGCACGCATTCACACAGATATTTAGATGGGCCTACTTTTTCATTGATGTTTTTGGAGTTCGCTGCATTAGGCCCTATGTTGGGATATAGTCTGTACACATTGTCAGAAAAGCTGTACTTCATGGAGGGGTGGGTTGAGTAAGTTTTAAAAAGGAGACAGAGGTAGGATGATCTGCAGAAGACCGAGCCTGTGTAACATAGTATCTTTAGTCTCTCTCATTTTTCAGAAGCTTCAACAACTGGCTTGTGCATCAAATGTCCGCGCCTACAACATCAAGTGTCCTCTGACCTCTCTTCCTTCTCAGGACATTGACACCTATCTAATTACATTGAGTTGGTGTAATTCAGCACACATAATGTTAGGGAAGGTCTTAAAAGAACCCATAAAAAGAAGCAAACAAACATCAAGATTATTACAAAACTGATTGATTTATAGGCTTGCTTTCAACGCTGGCTGAGCAGATACATCTCTTTTATATTTTGAGGAAAACAACTAGGAACCGCCACTCAGACTTCTCTGGATGGATGAATCCTGCAAGGAAATTAAAATTTCCAGCATCAGTTTTAGCAAGAATACAGTATAAAAGACAGTATAGAGACAACAATAACAGTAATAAAAGTAGTAATAATAATATTTTAATTAAATGGATATATTTGTCAGTTCTGACTCTGACCAAATGAGGTAAACTCTGGAAGGGGGGTGCTTTACTACTACTACTACTACTACTACTACTACTACTACTAATAATAATAATAATAAGCATTGTAGGAGCCCATACCTGAAACATATTAGTTAACTGTGTGAGATTTTATTACACAAAACTCTTAGTGAACATCCTATTCAATGAAATCTTAGAACAGATGCATGGTGTTTTTTACTGTACAGTACATTAGACTTGATGTGACATAACTATTCGCTCATCTAATATGTAGTACAGTACAGTAGCTTTTGTAAATTGTACATTTGAGTAAAAATTACATTTTGAAATTCTTTTTGGGCATTTTGAACGTTCCCAGAACAGACAAACATATTTCAATCAATTATATCTGCATATCCACTAAAACAAAATCCACTAAAAAATCCGCTTAAATACAATTTGTGACATTCAAGGCAAAGCATGGCAAGATTCTCTGGTAACACCTACTGTACAGTGTGTTCCTTGAAGTTAAAAGTGAAATTCTTTTGCCTCACATATGCAGTCAACCAATCCAGGGCAGGCTTTGCACCCTCCCGCTCAGATGACATGCCAACATCGCTCATCTTCACACAGCAACTTTTAAAACCACTCAAATTACAAAATGGAGCTTGACAGTAGGGCCCCTAAGTAATTTGGCATACAGGCGATAGCATATGTTCT
>NC_048425.1:1527380-1530159 GCF_013103735.1 Etheostoma cragini
TTTGCTTGGTAAGCACACCGGACTGAATATAAGGGGTCCATGTGGGTGCCTTAGTGTGTTGGGAGGCGACTGAAGTTCCAGCTTGTGGTGAGGTGGTCAACTGCTATGCATCGTACCATTTAGATGTATTTCTCATTTTGGAAAATAAAAGACATTATATATTTTACTAAACATTTTTTGTTATGTAAAAAAAATGAAGGAATTTGACTCTGGATAACCTTTAATCTTAAAGTAAAACACTAACTTAATATATATAATTAAAGCAAATAGGACAGTAAGAAATATAAATACTGTTAATTCAATACAATTTAGAAATTTACAAGAAAATGCCATAATATTTGGAGAGAAGGAATGTATAATGCAATAACAATATAGTCGAAATATAAGATTTGAATATAAATAAAGTGCAAGGCAGTTCAGTGCTAGAATGAATGCATGTATTCAATGCACTCTGTGCATCTTTGACGTAAGATTTTTTTTTTAACACATGTCTATAATGAGAGATGTGAGACAATATGTCAACAAAGTTCTCAATTAATTTGAGGTTGTTTCCCGCACGGACTAACCCATGATGTTTTCAATAGGATTGTGGAGTGCAACATTCTTTTCACAAGGGGAACGGATAAGGTATGTTCAACTTTTTGTTATAATATTTGTTTGTATTCCATGACCTTGAGCGTGTTGCATCCAATTAGGACAAACTCCACAATGACTAGTGTTAATTGTAACAATCCCAAGTAACAAGCCAAGTAAAGTAAATATTTTATATAACCTATTATCACAAATTGGTCTCAATGGACTTTACAATCTGTACATCGTACAAAACTATTTCCTGAGACATTAAATTTTGGTATTGACATATTATTGTTTAGTACAACACAAGGCATTTAGGCACTGTTCAATGATATAAACAGAAACCATTCTAAGACTGCTATTGTTTGACTTACTGACTTGCAATGATGCGCAGAACTCAATTTGACAGGAATATGTTAATTATTTAATTGGACTCTATAATTCTGGCCTTTCCAGTCATATGGCTAGAAGAGAGTTTTACTTAAATTACATGTGTAGATTACTCTTATTTGTAATTACTTCACAGAAGTAAACCGCCACCATGAGTACGGACGCGGAGATGGCCATTTATGGCAAAGCTGCTGTTTACCTTCGTAAGCCAGAAAGGGAGAGAATTGAGGCTCAAAGTGCCCCATTTGATGCCAAGAGTGCCTGCTATGTGGCCGATGTCAAGGAGCTGTACTTAAAGGCAAAAATCATCAAGAAAGATGGTGGCAAAGTCACTGTTGAAGTCCTGGACACTAAGGAGGTTAGTATCATGAAGTCACAGTCAACAGGGAATTCATTATGATTAGTTCTCATTGGGTCTAATGTCCTGTTGCAGGAGAGGACAGTAAAAGAAGATGACGTCTATCCAATGAACCCTCCCAAGTATGACAAGATTGAGGACATGGCCATGATGACCCATCTCAATGAAGCCTCTGTGCTGTATAACCTCAAAGAGCGTTTTGCAGCATGGATGATCTACGTAAGAAAATCTGCCAAATGAGAAAATAACTATTGTGAATTGCTAAACTTGGAGGACACATATACTTAAGTGTGAAATCTCTATGATCCCTTTCAGACCTACTCTGGGTTGTTCTGTGCCACTGTGAACCCCTACAAGTGGCTCCCAGTGTACGATTCTGAATGCGTAAGTGCCTATAGAGGCAAGAAGCGTATGGAGGCTCCACCCCACATCTTCTCTGTCTCTGACAACGCTTTTCAGTTCATGCTTACTGGTAAGTCATTACCAAAATAATGTAGAATTTATCAGTATAAAGGGGTTTTTCGTTGCAGTAAAACAGTAAATTATTTAGTTTTTATTTACAGATAGGGAGAACCAGTCTGTCTTGATCACGTAAGTTTAGTACATTTACATTTGTCGAATTTGTTTGACAGTCAAATATCTTGATCAAATTCTAAAAGTCTATGTCTATACCTAGTGGAGAATCTGGTGCTGGAAAGACTGTGAACACCAAGCGTGTCATCCAGTACTTTGCAACAATCTCAGTTGGTGGACCCAAGAGGGACGAATCAAAGGTATGTCACTGAATGATTACAATTCAGGGTTCTTCCTCCATAGAATATTTTTCCAGGGAGAAAATAAAATAAAACTTTTTCTAACTGTAATTCAAAACCTGGATTATAGGGGTCACTGGAGGATCAGATTATTGCAGCCAATCCCCTGCTGGAGGCCTATGGTAACGCCAAAACTATCAGGAATGACAACTCTTCTCGTTTTGTAAGTATGGAATAATTTCTACACATGAAAGAAGTCTTCTTACAGATTGCCAATGTGGATCGAAATTAAAAATCCTTTGTCCCAAACAGGGTAAATTCATCAGAATCCATTTCGGCACAACTGGCAAACTGGCTAGTGCTGATATTGAGACATGTAAGTAATAATAATCATATTAGATACAAACAACTGGAATTGAGAATGGGTCAGACTGTAATGTTTGAACAATATTTGTAGATCTGCTGGAGAAGTCAAGAGTGACATACCAGCTTTCTGATGAAAGAGGCTACCACATCTTCTTCCAGATGATGACCGGCCACATCCCTGCTATACTTGGTAAGAAGATTGAGATGAAGCACATTGTTTAACCTGTTTTTATCTAAAAAACACTTTCTGGCGTGTTCACCTTTTATTGATCTCCAGAAATGGCCCTCATCACAACCAACCCCTACGACTTCCCCATGTGTAGCATGGGTCAGATCACTG
>NC_048425.1:1530259-1545735 GCF_013103735.1 Etheostoma cragini
ATTGATCTCCAGAAATGGCCCTCATCACAACCAACCCCTACGACTTCCCCATGTGTAGCATGGGTCAGATCACTGTGGGCAGCATTGACGACAAAGTTGAGCTGGAAGCCACTGATGTAAGTGATATTTAATTTCAAAGTTTTTAATATATCAACATCAAAACTGCTCTTTTAAGTTCCTTTTTCTGAATCGATTATGTTTGTGTGGACCTTATTTGTACTCAGAATGCCATTGATATCCTGGGCTTCACTGGTGAAGAGAAGGTGAGCATCTACAGAATGACTGGTGCTGTCATCCACCATGGTAACATGAAGTTCAAGCAGAAGCAGCGTGAGGAGCAGGCTGAGCCTGATGGCACAGAGGGTGAGTATTTAATGCCAGCAAATGGCTTGGGGAAAATCCAGGTCTTAATCACACTGGTTTCATATCATGATGGAAATCTCTGAACTATTTTAAGAGGCTGACAAGGTTGCTTACTTGCTGGGTCTGAACTCCGCTGACATGCTCAAGGCTCTGTGCTATCCCAGAGTGAAGGTCGGAAATGAGTTTGTCACCAAGGGACAGACTGTACCTCAGGTAATTGAGATAAACTGGTATCACTTCTGTTTAATTTACATGTAGTACATGTGTATTCATATTTTGACTTTATATAACTTTTGATTGATTTGTGTCATTAATTTCGTTTTAAAATACCAGTATGCCATTGTTTTACAAGATGGTTGATTTATTTTAAACAAATTACTTTCTTGTTTTCATTCAGGTGATGAACGCTGTGCCTGCCTTGGCCAAGTCTATCTATGAGAGGATGTTCTTGTGGATGGTCGTCCGTATCAACCAGAGTTTGGACACTAAACAAGCAAGACAGTTCTACATTGGTGTCCTGGATATTGCTGGCTTTGAAATCTTTGACGTAAGCTTCATTTAAAATAATTTAGAGGCCAAGACTTTTCATGACAGAATCCTTCTTATTGCCCTGTGAGAGACTATACTAATTATTTGTTCCATCACAGTTCAACACCTTGGAACAGCTGTGCATCAACTTCACCAATGAGAAACTGCAACAGTTCTTCAACCACACTATGTTTGTCCTGGAGCAAGAGGAGTACAAGAAGGAGGGTATTGTCTGGGATTTCATTGACTTTGGCATGGACTTGGCTGCTTGCATTGAGCTCATTGAAAAGGTAATCACTTAGGTTGGTAATTATATCTACTTGTTCATAATTTGACGTCATTTATCACTTAATGACATACATCTTTACACCTTTTACAAGCCCATGGGAATCTTCTCCATCCTTGAAGAGGAGTGCATGTTCCCCAAGGCCACAGACACATCCTTCAAGAACAAGCTGTATGACCAGCATCTTGGCAAAAACAAAGCATTTGAGAAGCCTAAGCCTGCAAAGGGCAAGATTGAGGCCCACTTCTCCCTGGTGCACTATGCTGGTACCGTGGACTACAATATCGCTGGCTGGCTGGACAAGAACAAGGATCCACTGAATGAGTCTGTCATTCAGCTGTACCAGAAATCCCCAGTAAAACTGCTGTCTGTTCTGTATCCTCCCGTCGTTGAGGGTATGACTACAGTAAACCAAAATACATTTTAAAGTTAAACTGTCTATTTTTAACTAACTGTAGCACGTGCTTATGTAAATTATATGTCACATTTTAACATAACATGTCTAATTAAAAACGTTTACAGAAACTGGTGGTGCAAAGAAGGGTGGCAAGAAGAAGGGTGGTTCCATGCAGACTGTGTCTTCACAGTTTAGGGTAAAGTTTAACATTGCAAAGTTCTCATATACAGTATCTCAATGTATGCTCAAACTCAGTTTTTATATACATGACATTTCTCATCATTCTGGATCTACAGGAGAACTTGGGCAAGCTGATGACTAACTTGAGGAGCACCCATCCTCACTTTGTGCGCTGCCTGATTCCCAATGAGTCAAAGACTCCAGGTACATAGAACATTTTATCTCAATCTTCTTTGAAGAGTGATTGTTTTTGTATGATGTACTTAATTTTAGAGCCTGACTCTTTGTTAAAGTTAGTAATTAAACATGTATTGTTAACAGGTCTGATGGAGAACTTCCTGGTCATCCATCAGCTCAGGTGTAACGGTGTGCTGGAGGGTATCAGAATCTGCAGGAAAGGTTTCCCCAGCAGAATTCTCTATGCTGACTTCAAGCAGAGGTATGAATCGATACTTAATGAATTTTGATAAATTGTTAAACAAAATGCTCATACTGACCATTAACTCATAAAAAGGTACAAGGTGCTAAATGCCAGTGTAATCCCCGAGGGCCAGTTCATTGACAACAAGAAGGCTTCAGAGAAGCTGCTTGGGTCAATTGATGTTAATCATGATGAGTACAAATTCGGACACACCAAGGTAAGCCCCTTGATTGCATTTATATTCTTTATGGTGCGTTTAAATGATAGTCAGTGCATTTTGTCTGTTAAAGTATCTTAAAAGTCTTACACAATTTTATGTATAGTAATGGGAAATTAGGCCACTGAACGAGAAAAGGATAGAAATAGAGAGTGTGCCATCATGTGGCCATTAATAAAGCTGTTCAAATTTTATCTTGTGCAACAAGTGATAGTAAAAGACTAGTAACATTGCCAATACAGGATTAAAGTTTTCTAGAAAAAAGCACAGCTGCCACCAGCCGTTTAGAATACCGTAATTGTGTTTCAATGTCTACAATGTTTTACTACATAACCGGATTCTGATGAAGAAAACTAAAAGTTGTCTAAATAATACAAGACATTCACATGATTGTGTGGGGTACATTCTCTCTGGGTCATTTCTGGTTTAATGTTTAGAATAGTGTATAGTGTAGAAATGTAGTTAATTTCCATTTTCTCATTGATCAGGTGTTCTTCAAGGCCGGTCTGCTGGGTGTCCTAGAGGAGATGAGAGATGAAAAACTGGCATCTCTGGTCACCATGACTCAGGCTTTGTGCCGTGGTTTCCTCATGAGAAGAGAGTTTGTGAAGATGACAGAGAGGAGGCACGTGGAAAACAATTTTCAGTGCAGTTCCGCTGAATGAATAGTGAGGAATAACTTTGCCCCTAACAGCAACTTCTTTTAAACAGGGATGCTGTTTTTACCATCCAGTACAATGTACGCTCATTCATGAATGTCAAACACTGGCCATGGATGAAGGTGTACTACAAGATCAAGCCTCTGCTGAAGAGTGCTGAAACTGAGAAGGAGCTGGCATCTATGAAGGAGAACTTTGATAAGATGAAAACTGACTTGGCTGCTGCCCTGTCCAAGAAGAAGGAACTGGAGGAGAAGATGGTGTCCCTTCTGCAGGAGAAGAATGATCTGCAGCTGCAAGTAGCATCTGTAGGTACACACCAATGGACAGTTCTGCTTTTTCATGTTTTTTTATGTTAATGTGCTAACATCGATTTTTGGAAAAATAACTAGGAATCAGAGAATCTGAATGATGCTGAAGAGAGATGTGAGGGACTCATCAAGAGTAAGATTCAGCTGGAGGCCAAACTCAAAGAGACAACTGAGAGACTGGAGGATGAAGAGGAAATCAATGCTGAGCTAACTGCCAAGAAGAGAAAGCTGGAGGATGAATGCTCTGAGCTCAAGAAGGATATTGATGACCTGGAACTTACCTTGGCCAAAGTGGAAAAAGAGAAACATGCCACAGAGAACAAGGTTCGTAAATAATAATCTGTCCAGCTGATCAAGTATGATTACAATGATGACGGTTTAAGGACAAGATTCTTCTTGCACACTTAGGTTAAGAACCTGACTGAGGAGATGGCCTCCCAAGATGAGAGTATTGCTAAGCTGACCAAGGAAAAGAAAGCCCTTCAGGAGGCTCATCAGCAGACTCT
This sequence comes from Etheostoma cragini, assembly GCF_013103735.1. NCBI lineage: Eukaryota > Metazoa > Chordata > Actinopteri > Perciformes > Percidae > Etheostoma > Etheostoma cragini. Next base: position 1,534,128 of record NC_048425.1, read on the forward strand.
GGATGACTTGCAGGCAGAGGAAGACAAAGTCAACACTCTGACCAAGGCCAAGACCAAGCTTGAGCAGCAAGTGGATGATGTAAGTTTACAAAGTCTCTTGGATTGGCAAAGCAAGAGCATTCCTCTACAATGTGATTGTTAAAAACTCAAAATTGTATTTTTTAGCTTGAGGGTTCTCTGGAGCAAGAGAAGAAGCTCCGTATGGACCTTGAAAGAGCCAAGAGAAAGCTGGAGGGTGATCTGAAACTGGCCCAGGAATCCATCATGGATCTTGAGAATGACAAGCAGCAGTCTGATGAGAAGATCAAAAAGTAGTGTAATTTTTTGATTTGTACAACCATGCTTTTAAAAATGTTGGTCAATTGCATGAACTCTATGTATCTTATATATAATTCACACAGGAAGGACTTCGAAATCAGTCAGTTACTTAGCAAGATTGAAGATGAGCAGTCACTGGGTGCTCAGCTTCAGAAGAAGATCAAGGAGCTCCAGGTGACATATCACATTACACAAAACATTGCTGCATGTGTTCCCAATGTTGTGTTTTAAAAGTGAAAATGACTGAAAGTCATCACATCTATTCAACAGGCTCGTATTGAGGAACTGGAGGAGGAGATTGAGGCTGAGCGTGCTGCTCGTGCCAAGGTTGAGAAGCAGAGAGCTGACCTCTCCAGGGAACTTGAAGAGATCAGTGAGAGGCTGGAGGAGGCTGGTGGTGCCACTGCTGCTCAGATTGAGATGAACAAGAAGCGTGAAGCTGAGTTCCAGAAGCTCAGACGTGATCTTGAGGAGTCCACTCTGCAGCATGAAGCCACTGCTGCTGCTCTTCGCAAGAAGCAGGCTGACAGCGTTGCTGAGCTGGGAGAGCAGATCGACAACCTCCAGCGTGTAAAGCAGAAGCTTGAGAAGGAAAAGAGTGAATACAAGATGGAGATTGATGACCTCTCCAGCAACATGGAGAATGTTGCTAAAGCAAAGGTACACAATTTGTTACATGCTATTTTACTAAGTATAGTAAATCATGTAATTGATATTATAAATAAAATCTGATCACTGATCTCACCTCTACTCATCTCTTACTCATTAGGGAAATCTTGAAAAGATGTGCCGTACTCTAGAGGACCAACTTAGCGAACTGAAGACCAAGAATGATGAAAACGTCCGTCAAATCAATGACTCAAATGCACAGAAAGCACGTCTCTTGACAGAAAATGGTATCTAAAACTTTTCAATTGAACAATATGTTATACATCTGTATATTGTTCAGAAACATGACAAGAACTAATGTATCACGACATCTTTCACACAAGGTGAGTTCAGCCGTCAAATTGAAGAGAAAGAAGCTCTTGTCTCCCAGCTGACCAGAGGCAAACAAGCATTCACACAACAAATTGAGGAGCTGAAAAGACAGATTGAAGAGGAGGTTAAGGTAAGAAACCATTAAGTGAATGTGTATTGGTGTCACCAGTTTGGGATTAAGGAATTTTGTAAACCCAATATTATTTCTTACAACAGGCTAAGAATGCTCTTGCCCATGGACTGCAATCAGCCCGCCATGACTGTGATCTGCTGAGGGAGCAGTTTGAGGAGGAGCAGGAGGCCAAGGCTGAGCTGCAGCGTGGAATGTCCAAGGCCAACAGTGAGGTGGCTCAGTGGAGAACTAAGTACGAAACTGATGCTATCCAGCGCACTGAGGAGCTAGAGGAATCCAAGTGAGTAACTTTCAAACAATTCAATGGCCACTTCAGAAGTGAAGCATTTTAGCATAACTCAAATACAATTCTTGCATTTAAACAAATGTTCTAAAAATGTTTTTCAATTGTTTCATGTTCATCTAGGTTCTGAGACTATGTAATCATTTGTGTTTCATTCATGAAAGAATATCTGGTGAAAAGTAGTTTCAGTGGTAAAATAATGTTATCCTTTTCAAACAGGAAAAAGCTGGCTCAGCGTCTTCAGGAGGCTGAAGAGCAGATTGAGGCGGTGAATTCCAAGTGTGCTTCTCTTGAGAAAACCAAACAGAGGCTCCAGAGTGAGGTGGAGGACCTCATGATTGATGTGGAGAGGGCCAATGGGCTGGCTGCCAACCTGGACAAGAAGCAGAGGAACTTTGACAAGGTAGCATTGTTTACTATGTGTGGCCAAGCCATACAAACAGTTAAATATATATTTATTTTTCCTCATAGTGCTACATGACCAACTGAACTGTATTAATGATGTTATTCAGGTGTTGGCAGAGTGGAAACAGAAGTACGAGGAGGGTCAGGCAGAGCTCGAGGGCGCACAGAAGGAGGCTCGTTCACTCAGCACTGAGCTGTTCAAGATGAAGAACTCGTATGAGGAATCTCTGGATCAGCTGGAGACCATGAAGCGGGAAAACAAGAACCTGCAACGTAAGTCCTGCGTAACACTGTGTAACAGCTATATTGTATTCAAAACTTGTATTTCTTATATTGTATTTAAATGTGTTAGAATAAAGTGTTTTTATTTTCCGTTGTAAGGCTTAACAATATCAAACACATTTATTTCTCTGCAGAGGAGATCTCAGATCTGACTGAACAGATTGGTGAGACTGGCAAGAGCATCCATGAGCTGGAGAAGTCCAAGAAGCAGGTGGAGACCGAGAAGGCTGAGATCCAGACGGCTCTTGAAGAGGCTGAGGTACTTTTTTTCTAGCGAAAATCATGGAAAAACTTACCAAAACAAGGGTTAATGACAAATATTAATATTTAATTCTTTGATATCATTAGGGAACTCTGGAACACGAAGAGTCTAAGATCCTGCGTGTCCACCTGGAGCTCAACCAGATTAAGGGTGAGGTGGACCGGAAGCTTGCAGAGAAAGATGAGGAGATGGAGCAGATCAAGAGGAACAGCCAGAGGGTGATTGACTCCATGCAGAGCACTCTGGATTCTGAGGTCAGGAGCAGAAACGATGCCCTGAGAATCAAGAAGAAGATGGAGGGAGACCTGAATGAGATGGAGATTCAGCTGAGCCACGCTAATCGCCAGGCTGCTGAGTCCCAGAAGCAGCTGAGGAATGTGCAGGCACAGCTGAAGGTATTGTTAGACAACAAGCTGTTGCAAAGACTATGGCCAGTGCAGGTACATTTTAGCATTCATTTGAATATTTTCCTGTTTTTTTTTCACTAGGATGCTCAACTGCACCTTGATGATGCTGTCAGAGCACAGGAAGACTTCAAGGAACAAGCTGCTATGGTGGATCGCAGGAACGGTCTGATGGTATCTGAAATTGAGGAACTTAGAGCTGCTCTGGAACAGACAGAGAGAAGTCGCAAGACTGCTGAGCAGGAGCTGGTGGATGCCAGTGAGCGTGTTGGACTTCTTCACTCTCAGGTGAACAAGCCCCATCAGTAAACCCTTCAGTAATTTAAAAATCTAATGACAATTAAATAACGTGAAAATCCGGCATGTAAATGACTAAAGTGCCTTTTTTGCCTTTTAGAACACAAGCCTTCTGAACTCCAAGAAGAAGCTTGAGTCTGACCTGGTCCAGGTCCAGAGTGAAGTGGATGACACTGTTCAGGAAGCAAGAAATGCAGAGGAGAAGGCCAAGAAGGCCATCACTGATGTAGGTTTACATTCCATTTGTTTTTACTTTCACTTAAATATGTTCAAGATATTTCTCATTAACATCTTATGCTGTTTCTTCTAGGCTGCTATGATGGCGGAGGAGCTGAAGAAGGAGCAGGATACCAGCGCTCACCTGGAGAGGATGAAGAAGAACCTGGAAGTTGCTGTAAAGGACCTGCAGCACCGCCTAGATGAGGCAGAGAACCTGGCCATGAAGGGTGGAAAGAAGCAACTCCAGAAACTTGAGTCCAGGGTATGACAGTAACATTAAGAATTTGCACAACTGAAGCAATACTTTAGGAAAAGAAAGACGGATACTTATTGTCTTTTATTTGAAGGTGCGTGAACTGGAGGCAGAGGTTGAGGCTGAGCAGAGACATGGAGCAGAAGCCATTAAGGGTGTCCGCAAATATGAGAGGAGGGTGAAGGAGCTCACCTATCAGGTACGGTCACTTTGATAGTTACCATGTACAGTACAAAAAGGATCTAATATAGTCACCATTGAAAATACATATGCAAATCTATACTGCCTAACACAGACTGAGGAGGACAAGAAAAACGGTGCCAGGCTGCAGGATCTGGTTGACAAATTGCAGCTGAAGGTCAAGGCCTACAAGAGGCAGGCTGAGGAGGCGGTAAGGACAAAACAGAAAGTTTGACAATATGTCCTATTATTTTAATGCACAGTAGGTACTACGGATCTTTTTGATTATTTACATTATTTTCTATGTCTTGTATTTCAGGAGGAGCAGGCCAACGTCCATCTGTCCAAGTGCAGGAAGGTTCAGCATGAGCTGGAGGAGGCTGAGGAGCGCGCTGACATCGCAGAGTCCCAGGTCAACAAGCTGAGGGCAAAGAGCCGGGACTCTGGCAAGGTAAATATATACGCCGGTTTAGTGAAAAATAACCAACTAAGCAATTGTTTGATGTAATGTATATCGATTTGTTAGAGCAAATTCTTTCCTGTATAATATTCACCTTATAAAGCATTAGGTTGAAATACTATATAATGAACAGATCAAAATGATTGTCCCCTATAGCTTATTCAAACAAACCATTTGTGTTTCTTACAGGGAAAAGAAGCAGCAGAGTAAAACACAAGAGTATGGCTGTGTTGAATCATATAATATGAAATATTTCAAGCCAAAACAATAAAAGTTAATCTGTTGATATCAAATTCTGTCTGTAATACTTTCATCGCTTTGCATCTCTCAAAGGTAGATTTTTTTCGGACATGAAAAACGCTAAAAACATTCTTAACATTTGAGGTGACGGTGAACAATATAGGCAGTTAAGAATACATATGAGAAAAAAATTTGGTTTTCCTAACCTGGAAGCCAGGCCCAAAAATAATCACACGCGGCTGCAAACCGATCCAGGGAGTGCTGAAGGTCACATGCCGACGAAGCCATCAGGACCACATCATTTGCAAAAAGCAGCGATGCGATCTCGAGCCCACAGAACTACAACCCCTCCCCGACTACGCCTCGATATCCTGTCCATAAATATTATAAACAGGATTGGTGACAAAGCGCAGCCCTGGCGGAGCCCAACCCTCACCTAGAACGAGTCCGACTTACTGCCAAGAACCCGGACACAGCTCTCGCTTTGGTCATACAGAGATTGGATGGCCCTGAGAAGGGACCCCCTCACCCCATACTCCCGCAGCACCTCCCACAGTTTCTCCCAGGGGGCCCGGTCATACGCCTTCTCCAGATTCACAAAACACATGTAGACTGGTTGGGCATACTCCCAGGCTACCTCCAAGATCCTTGCGAGAGTAAAGATCTGATCTGTTGTTCCACAACCAGGACGGAATCCGCATTGTTCCTCTTCAATCCGAGGTTCGACTATCGGCAGAACCCTCCTTTCCAGCACCTTGTAATAGACTTTACCAGGAAGGCTGAGAAGTGTGATACCCCTATAATTGGCACACACCCTCTGGTCCCCCTTTTTGAAGAGGGGAACCACCACCCCAGTCTGCCACTCCTTAGGCACCGTCCCAGACTTCCACGCAATGTTGAACAAGCGTGACAACCAAGACAGCCCCTCCACACTCAGCAGCATTCAGCATTTCTGGACGGATCTCATCAATACCTGGGGCTTTGCCATTGTGGAGTTGTTTGACTAACTCAGCGACCTCCACCAGGGAAATTGACGACAATCCCCCATCATCCTCCAGCTCTGCCTCCACCACAGAGAACGTGTCAGCTGGATTTAGGAGTTCCTCAAAGTGCTCCTTCCACCACTCTATTACCTCCCCAGTTGAGGTCCACAACGTCCCATCCATACTGTATACAGCTTGGATGATTCCCCGCTTCCCCCTCCTAAAGGTGGCAAACAGTTTTCCAGAAGGTCCTTGGTGCCAACCGAAAGTCCTTCTCCATGTCTTCTCCGAACTTCTCCCACACCCGCTGCTTTGCCTCTGTCACGGCAGAGACTGCAGCCCTTCGGGCCCGTCGGCCCATGAATGGGCTTACCATGTCTGTCCAGAGTCCTCCCCTATCCCCTGACCCAACTCACCACCAGATGGGGATCAGTTGACAGCTCCGTCCCTCTCTTCACCCGAGTGTCCAAAACATACGGCCTCAAATCAGATGAAACGTGTATAAAATTGATCATTGATTTTTGGCCTAGGGTACTCTGGTACCACGAACGCTTATGAGCATCCCTTCGTTCAAACATGGTCTTTTTATGGACAATCCATGACTTGCACAGAAGTCCAACAACAGACAACCACTCTGGGTCAGATCAGGGATCTCCCAAACACACCTCTCCAAGTATCTCCATCAATGCCCACATGTGCGTTGAAGTCCCCCAGCAAAACTATGGAGTCATCTACTGGAGCCCCATTCAGGACTCCATTCAAGGTCTCCAAGAAGGTCGAATACTCGGAACTCTTGCTTGGTGCATATGCACAAACAACAGTCAGAGTTTTCCCCCCCATCACCCGCAGGTGTAGGGAGGCCACCCTCTCGTCCACCGGGGTAAACTTCAACACAGCGGCGCTCAGCAGGGGGCTTGTGAGTATCCCCACACCCGCCCGGCGCCTCACACCCTGGGCAACTCCGGAGTAGGACAGGGTCCAACCCCTATCCAGGAGTACGGTTCCAGAACCGAGACTGTGCGTAGAGGTAAGCCCCACCAGAGCCAATTGGTAACGCCCCACCTCCCGCACAAGTTCCGGCTCCTTCCCCCACAGAGAGGTGACGTTCCACACACCCAGAGCCAGCCTCTGCCGCCCGGGTTTGGTCTGTCGAGGCCCCTGACCTTCGCCGCCACCCATGCGGCAGCGCACCCGACCCCAGCGGTTTCTCCCACAGGTGGTGAGCCCATGGGATGTACAACAGTAATATTTTGCCAAATAAATATTTTCTGTTTCAACATTGGTGGTTATAGTGCCATTTTTGTTTGGCATTTGATGTAAGCATCAAACGTCATAGCAAAGATACTTTTTCTCCATAGTGGAACCGGATTTTGGTACCCAATCTAAGTCATGTGAGCAATTTACATAGACAGACATTGACAGTAATCATACATAGCCGTAGACAGTGAGCATAGACATAGACAGTAAGTATAGACATAGACAGTGAGCATAGACATATACAGTTACACATTGACAGACAGTAAACATTTCGGCTCCATGTTTCACAGAAGGCAATTCTTTGAACAAGGCTCAGAATACGCTGAATCCTACGGTGATAGGGTCAGAAGATAGCTGAGAGATATGTGTGACATAGGCGTGGGATGTGGGGGTGCTGGAGGTGCGGCAGCAGCCCCTAGTGACAAAGCTTCAAAACTGCAATGAAAATAAAATGCCTTAAAATGTATTTACTGTACTGAATGAATTCTGTAAATACATTTTACTATTTATTCTCTTTATTTATATTTATTTATTGTGGGTGGGGGGCTTATACAGTATGGACTTGTAAAGTTATTCTCCTAAAACAGAGCGTTTATCCACCCAGCCCACAGTGTCCAACACAGAAAACGTCCCAACAGTGACAGGGAGAGCCCACTTTTGGATGATCTGGATATTCAGGGTCTCATGGCAAAGCACAAATCTATGTTTGGTGTACCAAAATCACAGTAGAGAAACAGTGTCTTACATCTTTGCGTCTTTTTCCTGCCGCTGTGCAGGCCCAGAAGGTGGCCTATATTTAGCCTAGTATGAATGTGATATACAGTAGGAATGCATATTATAATGAAACAAATAGTCTGTAACATTTAAAAATGTGTCACATACTGTCAGAAAATAAATATTTTGTATAGTCTGTTACTTTTTGGCACTTAGAGCTTATTTTGGCCATTATGCTGGTTATGAACACTTAATCTACTAGTAGTAGGGTTAGGGTTTGGGTCATGGAGGGGTGGGACTAGTGAGTTTTTAAAAGGAGACAGAGGTAGAGTGGTCTGCGGAATAAAGAGCATGTGTACCCCCCAGCATCCCCAGCCAAAAATATCTTCCCCCGCCTCTGTTGTTAGTTACATCCTGCATTTGAATCATGTTTAATTTACTATACAGTCAATGTTTATATACTAGTATAACTGTTAAGTAGATTATTAGATTAATTACTTACAGCTAGGTGTAAAAACCCATGTGTATTATATAACGGTCTTACACATTTCCAAGCACTGGTTGGTAATCTTGAAGTTGAAGTTGATGGTAGCCCCATCCACTCCGGATCCATTACACGGGGTGTAGGAGACTTTTGACTTGAGTTATGGTTTAAATTGCTCTGCTATTCAGTTAGAATTTATCCACCCATGATTCATACTGCCCTTCTGTGAGCTCTCCCTTTTATGGTCTTTTCTGTAGACACATATAGGTTAAACAATGAATGGTCAAAGTCAGGGCCTGAAATTAGCACCTGACCACCAGCAATGCGGGTGACTTTTGCAACTAAGAATTGAGTTATTCAGACGCCTAACTATTAGTAAGCAGGGTATGCAGCTGCTTACTGGCAGACAATACTTGACAGCGGGGGCCCCCTATTGCATTTTCATCACTCGTGAAAAAACCCAGCAGTCCCCCATGCAACCACTGACCGATTGGGAGTGAGAACGGGTCAAATTCATTTCCGTGTTTCTGATATGAAGACGAGACATATGTAACTCAAACATCTCACATTACCCCAAAAAACATACAGCAAAAGACGTCCTTCCAACATATACAAATGTTAGCATCAATGTACGCTTTGACGTTTTTCAATATAAAGCCGCTGAAACTTACTGCAGTTTTAATCCTTTCGGCTCCTTGCAGCGGGCGGAGCTTCTGCTCCGTTATCCCGCAACTGGTGCACGCACACACACAATCACACACAGTGGATGCAGGAAAAACCGCAGATGAGATGTACTGGATGACCTAAATTGAGAACAACTACTAATTATTGCAGGTAAAATGATAACTACTTCATCAAACTTTATGAATGTGTGTCCCAGCCCAGGATAGGAAAGTATGCCTTTATGCTGGATTATCAAGGCGGGTCCCCCTACTACAAGACGTGCAGACAGCGCAATGTCCATGAGCAGACTACCAACAAAAGGACAGAATAGTATCATAGAGACATAGCAATTCCTGTTTTTCACCTTTATGAGGCAAAAAAGTGGCTGATAAAAAGTGACTGTGGCAGGTGGATTCTTAAATCAAAAAGTTAACTTTAGGCCCTGTTCAAAGTGTTTCCACATCATACTTTCTCACCCTGGTACTGTGACTAATCAGCAGATTGGCATTTTTCAGAAGCTTCAAAAACTGCCGTGTGCTTTAAATGTCCGCCCCCAGAACACCAGGTGTCTTCTGACCTCTCTACTTCTCAGGACTTTTACACATATCTAATTACATTGAGTTGGCAAAATGCAGCACAAAAAATGTTAGGCGAGGTATTAAAAGAACCCATAAAAACAAATATACCTCAAGATTACAAAACTGATTGGTTTATGGGCTTTCAAAGCTGGCAGAGAGTTGTACTAGAAGAGCAGACAATACATTTTTTATTTTTTTATTTTATTTTATTGAGGGAAGAGCCAACATATTTTAATTAATTAGCTATTTTTGTCAGTTATCAGTTATTTCAAAAAGTCCCTTGTTTGAATGCAGTTAAATGCTAAACACTAAAATAGTATCCACTAAAAACAAATCCACTAAAATACAATTTGTGACATCAAGGCCAAATCTCAAAGCATGGTAAGATTTTCTAGTAACACTTACTATACAGTGTGGTTCCTAATGTTTAAAGCCAAATTCTGGTTGGTTTGCACCCTCCCACTTTGATGCCAAGCCCACTTCTCCCCCCTTCAAACAGTAACTTTTGAAACAACTCAAATTACAAAATGGAGCTTGACAGAGGGGCCCCTAAGAAATGTGGCTCATAGAAGATAGCATCTGTTCTACATCGCAACCCAAGTTAGCTGACAACTGGCTCACTCTGAACGCCTAATCCTATACATTCTATAATGTGGACCGGATCTCCTTTAAAATGACATCTCAGAGCCTGAAAGAATTTAAATAAAATTTCCAGAGACATTGACATTTTTGTAAAACCATGGTTTAGAAAGGGCAATAATAAATGTGCATAAAAAATGTGCAAATGTAAAGATAATTTGCATTTAAAAATAAATTACATTTGATACAAATATAACATAGTAAGTTATATCTGGGTATGTTTAAATATGCACACTAAAGATTGCAAAAATACCAATAATAATCCAATTCACATGATGTAAAGTGTAAAAAGTCATTTTTGCTCTTTTGTCCTGCATATTCAGCAAAGGTTGCCAAAAGCTTTAAAAACAAAGTCCAAAATCACATCATAAAAAAACAAGTACCAACACCATTGTTGCTTTAATACAGTGGGGTTTGAAAGTTTGGGCACCCCAGATAAAGATTTGTATTAATGTGCATAAAGAAGCCAAAAAAAGATGGAAAAATCTCCAAAAGGCATCAAATGACAGATTAGACATTTGTCTTATTTGTCACAGAAAGTTAGATTTTATATCCATCATCTACACTTTCAAAAAAACAGAAAACAAAAAAATGGAGTCTGCAAGTATCACAGCTTGGAAACGCTTCTTGTAGCCAGCCAAGAGTCTTTTAATTTCTTGTTTGAGGTATCTTCGCCCATTCTTCCTTCCAAAAGTCTTCCAGTTCTTTGAGATTTCTGGGCTGACTGACACGCACGGCTCTTTTAAGGTCTATCCATAGATTTTCAATTATGTTGAGGTCAGGAGATTGTGAAGGCCATGGCAAAACCTTCAGTTTAAGCTTCTTGATGTAATCCACCGTTGATTTTGAGGGAAATACAACCCCAAAGCATGATTGATCCCCCCCCCCGCCATGCTTAACAGTTGGAAAGAGGTTCTTTTCATTAAATTCTGTGCCCTTTCTTCTCCAAACATACCTTTGCTCATTCTAGCCAAGAAGTTCTATTTTAACTTCATCAGTCCACAGAACTTGTTCCCACAATGCATCAGGCATGTCTATATGTTTATTTACAAACTTCAAACGCAAATTTTTGTGGTGAGGACTCTTCCATGAAGACCATTTGTACAAGCATCTCTTTATAGTGAAATGGTGTGGCACAACTCCAGTGTCTGCCAGGTCTTTCAGAATGGATCGTGCAGTTAAATGTGGGTTTGGACTTGCTTTTCTCACAATCCTGCTAGCTGTTCTGTCTGATATTGTTCCAGATCTCACTTTAACTTCCACTGTTCCTGATGACGGCCATTTCTTAATTACATTCCAAACAGAGGATATCGGCATCTGAAAACCCTTTGCTATCTTCTTATAGCCTTCTCCTGCTTTGTGAATGTCATCTATTTTCAGTTTCAGTTTTCTAGACAACTGCATAGAAGACGCCATGGTGCGGATTGTTGTGTGTGTGTGTGTGGGGGGGTCAGATGTGTCTGGGCATTTAAAACCTTCAGATTGAAATCACTTCATGTCTTTCCACACGATGACTGAGAACAATCCATGACACTGTCAGGTCTCAAGTTTCCAAAGGGGGGGGGGGGGGGGG
>NC_048425.1:1545746-1558736 GCF_013103735.1 Etheostoma cragini
AATCAATGCTATGAACTCTTCAGGGTGCCAAAACTTTAGCATACGCCATATTTTTGTTTTCTGTTGCTGAAAGTGTAAATGATGGAAATAAAATCTAACTTTTTTCGACAAATTATACAAGTGTCTAATCTGTCATTTGATGCCTTTTGGAGAATTTCTTTTTCTTGGCTTCTTTATGCACATTAATACAAATTTTTACCTGGGGTAACAGAATTTTCAAACCAAGCACGAGCAGGTTTATTAGGAGTCAAGAATTTACCAAACAAGCACAAGCACAAAATAATTTAAGATTATAATGTCAATGTCCATCTACCTTTCATGCATTTAATGTCTGTCAGATAACAAACTTCCACATATTAATTTAAAATCTAACAACACAGTCTTAAATTAAATAATGTCAATTATCAATCCCCAAACATCTTAAAAGGTAATCATTTTAAGATTGGTCAACAACACCATTTCCTACAATATTTCTTTAAATAAAAACGTATATGTTAATGTTTTAAAAGAACTCAAAAGCTGCTTAGGGTAGAGATTCTCCCAAATATAGAACCAGTAAAAAATGTGTTTGACTCAGCTGTTAACCTTACCATAATTGGCAAGTAAGTCTGCTTCCACCTTTGCTTGGTAAGCACACCAGACTGAATATTATAGGTCCATGTGGATGCCTTAGACAGTGCGTTGGGAGGCAACTGAAGTTCCAGCTTGTGGTGAGGTGGTCTACTACTATGCATCGTACCATTTAGATGTATTTCTCAATTTGGAAAATATATGACATTATGTAGTTTACTAAACATTTTTTGTTTGCGTAAAAAAAACAAGGAGTTTGACTCTGGTTAATCTTTGCTTTTAAAGTACAACACTAACTAAAAAAAATAAATAAATAAAGTTAATACAATAGAATTAATAAGTTTACAAAAAAATACAACATTTGAATAGAAGGAATGTGTAGTGCAATATCAGTATAGTCGAGATTTAAGATTTGAATATAAATATAGTGCAACGCAGTTCAGTGCTTGAAGGAATGCATGTATTCAATGCACTGTGCATCTTTGACAAGATTTTTGTTACACACACCTCTACAAGGAGAGATGTGAGAAAATATGTAAACAAAGTTCTCAATTTGAGGTTGTTTCTTGCACCGTCTCATCCATAATGTTTTCCATAGGATTGTGGAGTGCAACATTCTTTTCACAAGGAGAACGGATAAGGTATGTACAACTTTTATTTGAAATATTTGATATTTGATTTGGATGTTTAATCAATGACCGCAGGTGTTTTGCATACAATTAGGACAAAACTCCACAATAATTAGTGTTAATTGTAACAATCCCAAGTAACAATCCCAAGTGACAAGCCAACTTTTTTATATGACCTAAAGTCACAAATTTGTCTCAATGGGTTTTACAATCTGTACATCATACGACACTATGTCCTCAGACCTTCAATGTGGAGTCCTTAAACAAAAGGAACCTCAGGAAAAGAAACTGAGCATAAATCTCTCTCCCTGGACGGAGAGACATGCAAAAGATGTGTGTAAATTATAGAGCAACATAATGAAATTACAGCATAGACAATCTGTCTGACGGTCTGAAAGGCTTTAACTAAGCTAATGGTCCCTTGTGATAATGTAAATAATATTTTGATATTGACATATTGTTGTTTAGTACAACCCTAGGCATTTAGTAACTGTTCAATGATATGAACAGAAACCATCATTCTAAGACTGCTATTGTTTGACTTACTGACTTGAAATGATTCGCAGAACTTAATTTGACAGGAATATGTTAATTATTTCATTGAACAATATAAGTCTGGGCTTTCCAGTCATTGGCTAGAAGACATTACTTTTACTTATATACTGTACATATATAGATTATTCCACTTTGGAATTACTCCACAGAAGTAAACCGCCACCATGAGTACGGACGCAGAGATGGCAATTTATGGCAAAGCTGCTGTTTACCTTCGTAAGCCAGAAAGGGAGAGAATTGAGGCTCAAAGTTCACCATTTGATGCCAAGAGTGCCTGCTACGTGGCTGATGTCAAGGAGCTATACTTGAAGGCAAAAATCATCAAGAAAGATGGTGGCAAAGTCACTGTTGAAGTCTTGGACACTAAGGAGGTTAGTATCATGAAGTCACGGTCAACAGGGAATTCATTATGATAAGTTCTCATTGTGTCCAATTTTCTTTTGCAGGAGAGGACAGTAAAAGAAGATGACGTCTATCCAATGAACCCTCCCAAGTATGACAAGATTGAGGACATGGCCATGATGACCCATCTCAATGAAGCCTCTGTGCTGTATAACCTCAAAGAGCGTTTTGCAGCATGGATGATCTATGTAAGACAATCTGCCAAATGAGAAAAGAACTATTGTGAATTGCTAAGCTTGTAGGAAACAGTGTTAAGTGTGGAATCTCTATGATCTCTTTCAGACCTACTCTGGGTTGTTCTGTGCCACTGTGAACCCCTACAAGTGGCTCCCAGTGTACGATTCTGAATGTGTAGCCGCCTATAGAGGCAAGAAGCGTATGGAGGCTCCACCCCACATCTTCTCTGTCTCAGACAACGCTTTTCAGTTCATGCTTACTGGTAAGTCATTATCAAAACAATGTAGAATGTGTAATGTCAATGTAGAGAGAACAATCTAGACACATCACCAATGAGCAACTATAGGCCAATATCAAACCTTCCGTTTTTAAGTAAAATTTGTGAAAAAGCATTTTTTCAATAACTTAACCATTTCCTGTCACTAGACAACAGTTATGATCCCCTTTCAGTTGGGTTTCCGACCCCACCACAGCACTGAGACAGCTCTTGACTTGAATTTTAACGCTCACATTAAGACAATTACAAAGTCAGCCTATTATCACCTTAGGAATAAATCAAGGGTTAAAGGATTTATGTGCCCACAGGATTTGGAAAAACTTGTCCATGCTTTCATCTTCAGTAGACTTGACTGCTGTAACGGGGTCTTTCCAGGTCTCCCTAAAAAAATCAATCAGAAAGCTGCAGCTAAATCAGAAAGCTGCAGCTCAGTTCCTCCCTAAGACCAAGAGACTTGATTACATCACTCCAGTTCTAAGTCCTTACACTGGCTTCCTGTGCCTCAAAGAATTGATTTCAAAGTACTTTGGCTAGTTGATAAATCACTAAACGGTTTAGGGCCAAAATACATTTCGGACCTTCTACTACACTATGAACCACCCAGACCTCTCAGGTCATCTGGGACAGTCCTGCTTTCTGTCCCCAGAGTCAGAACTAACCAGGGTGAAGCAGGGTTCAGTTTCTATGCTCCTCTTATCTGGAACAAACTCCCAGAAAAATGCAGAGCCGCTGCTACTCTCAGTTCTTTTAAATTAAGGCTGAAGACCTTTCTTTTTGATGTTGCCTTTCTTTAAATGGTTGTTCATTTCTTTATTGTTTAATTTAGTCTTGTGTTTTATCTTTTTTTTATCTTTTAACTGTTTAACTGTTTTTGTGTAGAGCACTTTGAATTGCCCTGTTGCTGAAATGTGCTCTACAAGCAAAGCTGCCTTGGCTTGCCAAGAATTTATCAGTATAAAGGGGTTATGTTGCAGTGAAACAGTAAATTATTCTGTTTTTAATTTACAGATAGGGAGAACCAGTCTGTCTTGATCACGTAAGTTTGGTACATTTATATTTGTTGACTTTGTTTGACAGTAATATAGTTTGCTCAAATTCTAAAAAGTCTATGTCTATACCTAGTGGAGAATCTGGTGCTGGAAAGACTGTGAACACCAAGCGTGTCATCCAGTACTTTGCAACAATCTCAGTTGGTGGACCCAAGAGGGACGAATCAAAGGTATGTCACTGTATGATTACAATTCAGGATTTGTTGTTTATAGAATATTTTTTAAGGGGGGGAAATAAAAAATAAAACTTTTTCTAACTATAATTCAAAACCTGGATTATAGGGGTCACTGGAGGATCAGATTATTGCAGCCAACCCCCTGCTGGAGGCCTATGGTAACGCCAAAACTATAAGGAATGACAACTCTTCTCGCTTTGTAAGTATGGAATAATTTCTACACATGAAAGAGGTCTTGTTACAGATTGCCGATGTGGATGTAAATTTAAAATCCTTTGTTCCAAACAGGGTAAATTCATCAGAATCCATTTTGGCACAACTGGCAAACTGGCTAGTGCTGATATTGAGACATGTAAGTAATAATAATCTTAGTACATACAAACAACTGGAATTGAGAATGGGTCAGACTATAATTTATGAACAATATTTGTAGATCTGCTGGAGAAGTCAAGAGTGACATACCAGCTTTCTGATGAAAGAGGCTACCACATCTTCTTCCAGATGATGACCGGCCACATCCCTGCTATTCTTGGTAGGAAAATTGAGAGGATGCACATTGTTTAATCTGTTTAAATCTAAAAAAAATATTCTGATGTGTGCACCATTTTTTGATCTCCAGAAACGGCACTCATCACGACCAACCCCTACGACTTCCCCATGTGTAGCATGGGTCAGATTTCTGTGGCCAGCATTGATGACAAAGTTGAGCTGGAAGCCACTGATGTAAGTGATTTTGACTTTCAAATATTTCAAAACTGCTCTTTTAAGTGCATTTTTCTAAAGTGATTATGTTTGTGTGGACCTCTTTTGAACTCAGAATGCCATTGATATCCTGGGCTTCACTGGGGAAGAGAAGGTGAGCATCTACAGGATGACTGGTGCTGTGATCCACCATGGTAACATGAAGTTCAAGCAGAAGCAGCGCGAGGAGCAGGCTGAGCCTGATGGCACAGAGGGTGAGTATTTAATGCCAGTAAATGGCTTGGGGAAAACAGTAATCCAGGTCTTAATCACACTGGTTTCATATCATGATGGAAATCTCTGAACTATTTTCAGAGGCTGACAAGGTTGCTTACTTGCTGGGTCTGAACTCCGCTGACATGCTCAAGGCTCTGTGCTATCCCAGAGTGAAGGTCGGAAATGAGTATGTCACCAAGGGACAGACTGTACCTCAGGTAATTGAGACTGGTATCACTTCTGTTTAATATGTAATAGTAGCCTGGTCCTACCAGACTCTCGTACATTTAAAACTATTGGATCTACCCAGAGCGACTCTGGATCTGCCCTACCCAATCACAATCAAAACGTTTGGTCTTGACGTTGGCTTAACATCGCCAGCGTACGTCTTAGCCAACTCCTTCACCACTAAACAGAGCTAGCTGGAAAATCTAACTTTTCCTGAACCTCGTGGCGAGGAGGGCCACAACATCATGGCCACCAAAACTCAGCAAAGGCTGGTCTTGCTCTGGCTTATACTTCTGGATATTCTGCAGCGTTGCCATAACCAGACCGAAAGGCTTCGCACAAATCTTTCTCCGCCGCCATTGTGGAACTACAACTCAAAGCGGACCAACTCACCGTCATTGTTCTCAGCTACTCCCTCGGTTTGTTGCTTGGACTGCCAAATATTTGGCTGGAGAAAATCCTCAAAATAATGCAAACCCAGACGGAGTACTGAAGGAAAATGAAAATTGAGCTTAAGTACATAGGAGGGCAGAGGTAGGCTAAAGTAGTAAATTAGTATTTATACTTTGACATATAATTTTTATTTTTGATTCTTTTGTGTCATTTATTCCATTACAAAAATGTAAAACACCAGTATGCCATTGTTTTACAAGATGATTAATTTTAAACAAATCACATCCTTGTTTTTATTCAGGTGATGAACGCAGTGCCTGCCTTGGCCAAGTCTATCTATGAGAGGATGTTCTTGTGGATGGTCGTCCGTATCAACCAGAGTTTGGACACTAAACAAGCAAGACAGTTCTACATTGGTGTCCTGGATATTGCTGGCTTTGAAATCTTCGACGTAAGTTTTATTTCAAACAATATGGAGGCCAAGAATTTTCATGACAGAAGCCTTCTTATTGCCTTAAAAGAGATTATATTAATGATTTGTTCCATCACAGTTTAACACCTTGGAACAACTGTGCATCAACTTCACCAATGAGAAACTGCAACAGTTCTTCAACCACACTATGTTTGTCCTGGAGCAAGAGGAGTACAAGAAGGAGGGTATTGTCTGGGATTTCATTGACTTTGGCATGGACTTAGCTGCTTGCATTGAGCTCATTGAAAAGGTAATCAAACAAATTGGTAATTATGTATCTAGTTTTTCTTAATTTTGAATTCATGTATCACATAATGACATTCATCTTTACATCTTTTACAAGCCCATGGGAATCTTCTCCATCCTTGAAGAGGAGTGCATGTTCCCCAAGGCCACAGACACATCCTTCAAGAACAAGCTGTATGACCAGCATCTTGGCAAAAACAAAGCATTTGAGAAGCCTAAGCCTGCAAAGGGCAAGATTGAGGCCCACTTCTCCCTTGTGCACTACGCCGGTACCGTGGACTACAATATCGCTGGCTGGCTGGACAAGAACAAGGATCCCCTGAATGACTCTGTCATTCAGCTGTACCAGAAATCCCCAGTGAAACTGCTGTCTGTTCTGTATCCTCCCGTCGTCGAGGGTATGATAGTAACTACAGTAAAAAAAAAAAAAACTTTTAAGGTTATACTGTATATTTTTAACTAACTGTAGCATCTGCTCATGTAAATGATATGTCACAATCAACACATAACATGTCTAAAAATATTTACAGAAACTGGTGGAAAGAAGGGTGGCAAGAAGAAGGGTGGTTCCATGCAGACTGTGTCTTCACAGTTTAGGGTAAGGTTTAACATTGCAAAATTATCTCATATACAGCATTTCAATGTATGCTCAAACTCTAATGGGGAGTTATATGCATTATATAAATCACCATTTTGGATCTACAGGAGAACTTGGGCAAGCTGATGACTAACTTGAGGAGCACCCATCCTCACTTTGTGCGCTGCCTGATTCCCAATGAGTCAAAGACTCCAGGTACAAAGAAAAATTAATCTCAAGAGATTCTTTAAGAGATTTTTTGTTGTTATGCTTTACTTAATTATAGATCCTTACTATTTATTCAGGGAAGTAATTGAGACATGTATTTTTACAGGTCTGATGGAGAACTTCCTGGTCATCCACCAGCTCAGGTGTAACGGTGTGCTGGAGGGTATTAGAATCTGCAGGAAAGGTTTTCCCAGCAGAATTCTCTATGCTGACTTCAAGCAGAGGTATCAATGGGTAGTTTTTTTGCTTTTTGATAGATTAAAAGAAATGCTCATACTGACCATTAACTCTCATAAAAAGGTACAAGGTGCTGAATGCCAGTGTCATCCCCGAGGGCCACTTCATTGACAACAAGAAGGCTTCAGAGAAGCTGCTTGGGTCAATTGACGTTAATCATGATGAGTACAAATTTGGACACACCAAGGTAAGTCCCTTGATGGCAATGATATACTTTAGTTGTAGGTTCAAATGATGGTCAATGCATTTTGTCTGTTAAAAAAAAAGGTATGTTATAAAATACAGAACTTGCACCACCAAAAGGCCATTGATAAAGGTTACATTTTCTCTTGTGGGACAGGAAATAGTAAAAGACTAGTAACAGTGCCCATACAGGATAAGTATCCTGGAAAAATGCACAGCTGCCACCAGCCAATTAGAATACCATAATTGTGTTTCACTTTTTACGGAATTTTGCTACCTTAACCTGTTGAAGGTAAAAACGTTTTCTAAATAATATATGACATTCTCATGATTGTGTTGGGGTACATGCTGTTGGAGTCATTTCTGGTTTGTTTAGAAAAGTGTATAGTGCAGAGAAATGAAGTAAATTTCCATTTTCACTTTGATCAGGTGTTCTTCAAGGCCGGCCTACTGGGTGTCCTTGAGGAGATGAGAGATGAAAAACTGGCAAATCTAGTCACCATGACTCAGGCTTTGTGCCGTGGTTTTCTCATGAGAACAGAGTTTGTGAAGATGACACAAAGAAGGCATGTTGAAAACAACAATATTGAGTAAAGAGCCGCAGAACGAATAATGAGGAACAACTTTGCCCCTAACTGCAACTTCTTTTCAACAGGGATGCTATATTTACCATCCAGTACAATGTCCGCTCATTCATGAATGTCAAACACTGGCCATGGATGAAGGTGTACTACAAGATCAAGCCTTTGCTGAAGAGTGCTGAAACTGAGAAGGAGCTGGCAGCTATGAAGGAGAACTATGATAAAATGAAAACTGACTTGGCTACTGCCCTGGCCAAGAAGAAGGAACTGGAGGAGAAGATGGTGTCCCTTCTGCAGGAGAAGAATGATCTGCAGCTACAAGTAGCATCTGTACGTACAAACCAACGGACAATTCTGCTTTGTCATGTATTTTTTAATGTGCTAACATCTCTTTTTGAAAAACTAACTAGGAATCAGAGAATCTGAATGACGCAGAAGAGAGATGTGAGGGACTTATCAAGAGTAAGATTCAGCAGGAGGCCAAACTCAAAGAGACAACTGAGAGACTGGAGGATGAAGAGGAAATCAATGCTGAGCTCACTGCCAAGAAGAGAAAGCTGGAGGATGAATGCTCTGAGCTCAAGAAAGATATTGATGATCTGGAACTTACCTTGGCTAAAGTGGAAAAAGAGAAACATGCCACAGAGAACAAGGTTCGTAAAAAGTAATCTGTCCAGCTGATCAAGTATGATTATAATGATGACCATTTAAATACGAGAATCTTCTTGCACTCTTAGGTTAAGAACCTGACTGAGGAGATGGCCTCTCAAGATGAGAGCATTGCTAAGCTGACCAAGGAAAAGAAAGCACTTCAGGAGGCTCATCAGCAGACTCTGGATGACTTGCAGGCAGAGGAAGACAAAGTCAACACTCTGACCAAGGCCAAGACCAAGCTTGAGCAGCAAGTGGATGATGTAAGTTTACAAAGCCTCTTGGATTGGCAAAGCAAGAGCATTCCTCTTGAATGTGATTGTTAAAAACTCAAAATTGTATTTTTTAGCTTGAGGGTTCTCTGGAGCAAGAAAAGAAGCTCCGCATGGACCTTGAGAGAGCCAAGAGAAAGCTCGAGGGTGATCTGAAACTGGCCCAGGAATCCATCATGGATCTTGAAAATGACAAGCAGCAGTCTGATGAGAAGATAAAAAAGTAACGTAATTTTTTGATTTGTACAACCATTCTTTTAAAAAGTGTGGTCAACTGCTTGAACTCTATGTATCTTATATATAATTCACACAGGAAGGACTTTGAAATCAGTCAGTTACTTAGCAAGATTGAAGATGAGCAATCACTGGGTGCTCAGCTGCAGAAGAAGATCAAGGAGCTCCAGGTGACATATTGCATTACACAAAACATTTCTGCATGTGTTCACAATGTTGTGTTTTAAAAGTGAAATTTACTGAAAGTCATCACATCCATTCGACAGGCTCGTATTGAGGAACTGGAGGAGGAGATTGAGGCTGAGCGTGCTGCTCGTGCCAAGGTTGAGAAGCAGAGAGCTGACCTCTCCAGGGAACTTGAAGAGATCAGTGAGAGGCTGGAGGAGGCTGGTGGTGCCACTGCTGCTCAGATTGAGATGAACAAGAAGCGTGAAGCTGAGTTCCAGAAGCTCCGTCGTGATCTTGAGGAGTCCACTCTGCAGCATGAAGCCACCGCTGCTGCTCTTCGCAAGAAGCAGGCTGACAGCGTTGCTGAGCTGGGAGAGCAGATCGACAACCTCCAGCGTGTAAAGCAGAAGCTTGAGAAGGAAAAGAGTGAATACAAGATGGAGATTGATGACCTCTCTAGCAACATGGAGAATGTTGCTAAAGCAAAGGTACACAATGTGTTAAATGCAGTTTTATTAACTAAATACGTATAGTACATAATGTAATTAATATAAATAAAATCTGATCACTGATCTCATCTCTACTCATCTCTTACTCATTAGGGAAATCTTGAAAAAATCTGCCGTACTCTAGAGGACCAACTTAGCGAACTTAAGACCAAGAATGATGAAAACGTCCGTCAAATCAATGACTCAAATGCACAGAAAGCACGTCTTTTGACAGAAAACGGTATTTAAAACTTTTCGACTGAACGATCATTTATATATCTTTGTGTTATTCAGAAAAATAACAAAAACTGATGTGTCATGACATCTTCCACACAAGGTGAATTCAGCCGCCAAATTGAAGAGAAAGAAGCTCTTGTCTCCCAGCTGACCAGAGGCAAACAGGCATTCACACAGCAGATTGAGGAGCTGAAAAGACAGATTGAAGAGGAGGTTAAGGTAAGAAACCGTTAAGTGAGTGTGTATTGGTGTTATTAGTTTAAGGAATTTTGTAAATCCCATCATATTTCTCACAACAGGCAAAGAATGCTCTTGCCCATGGACTGCAATCAGCCCGCCATGACTGTGATCTGCTGCGGGAGCAGTTTGAGGAGGAGCAGGAGGCCAAGGCTGAGCTGCAGCGTGGAATGTCCAAGGCCAACAGTGAGGTGGCTCAGTGGAGAACTAAGTACGAAACTGATGCTATCCAGCGCACTGAGGAGCTCGAGGAATCCAAGTGAGTAACATTCAAACAATTCAATGGCCAGTTCACAAGTGTAACCTTTCAGCACAACTCAAATACAGTTCTCAGATTTTAACAAATGTTATAAACAGGGTTTTCACTTATTCGTTTTTATTGTCTTATTACGAAAGTAACTTACAGATTAAAGCAGTGCTTTCTTACATTCATCTAGTTTCTGAGACTATGTAATCATTTGTATTTCATTCATGAAAGAATATCTGGTAAAAAGTGGTTTCAGTGGAAAACTAAGCTTATCCTTTTCAAACAGGAAAAAGCTGGCTCAGCGTCTTCAGGAGGCTGAGGAGCAGATTGAGGCAGTGAATTCCAAGTGTGCTTCTCTTGAGAAAACCAAACAGAGGCTCCAGAGTGAGGTGGAGGACCTCATGATTGATGTGGAGAGGGCCAATGGGCTGGCTGCCAACCTGGACAAGAAGCAGAGGAACTTTGACAAGGTAGCTTTGTTAACTTTGTGTGGCCAAGCCATACAAACAAATATACATTTATTTTTCCTCATAGTGCCACATAACCAACTGAACTGTATTAATGATGTTATTCAGGTGCTGGCAGAGTGGAAACAGAAGTACGAGGAGGGTCAGGCAGAGCTTGAGGGAGCACAGAAGGAGACTCGTTCTCTCAGCACTGAACTGTTCAAGATGAAGAACTCTTATGAAGAATCTCTGGATCAGCTGGAGACCATGAAGCGGGAAAACAAGAACCTGCAACGTAAGTTCTACATTGTGTAACAGCTACATTGTATTCAACACTTGTATTTCTTATGTTGTATTCATTTGTGTTCCAATAATGTTTTTTTTTATTGCATTGTAAGGCTTAACAATATAAAATACATGTATCTCTCTGCAGAGGAGATCTCAGATCTGACTGAACAGATTGGTGAGACCGGCAAGAGCATCCATGAGCTGGAGAAGTCCAAGAAGCAGGTAGAAACCGAGAAGGCTGAGATCCAGACGGCTCTTGAAGAGGCTGAGGTACTATTTTTTCCTAGGGAAAATCATGGAAAAATACACCAAGTAAAGGAATAATGGCAACTATTAATATTAAATTCTTTGATATATTTAGGGAACTCTGGAACACGAAGAATCAAAGATCCTGCGTGTCCAGCTGGAGCTCAACCAGATTAAGGGAGAGGTGGACAGGAAGCTGGCAGAGAAAGATGAGGAGATGGAGCAGATCAAGAGAAACAGCCAGAGGGTGACTGACTCCATGCAGAGCACTCTGGATTCTGAGGTCAGGAGCAGAAACGATGCCCTGAGAATCAAGAAGAAGATGGAGGGAGACCTGAATGAGATGGAGATTCAGCTGAGCCACGCCAATCGCCAGGCTGCTGAGTCCCAGAAGCAGCTGAGGAATGTGCAGGCACAGCTGAAGGTATTGATAGAAATCAAGTTGTTGCACAGACTATGGTCGGTGCAGGTAAATTTGGGCATTCGTGTGAATATTGTCCTTTTCTTTAGGATGCACAACTGCACCTTGATGATGCTGTCAGAGCACAGGAAGACTTCAAGGAACAAGCTGCTATGGTGGATCGCAGGAACGGTCTGATGGTAGCGGAAATCGAGGAACTTAGAGCTGCTCTGGAACAGACAGAGAGAAGTCGCAAGACTGCTGAACAGGAGCTGGTGGATGCCAGTGAGCGTGTTGGACTTCTGCACTCTCAGGTGAACAAGCCCAATCATTTCTTCAGTAATTCAAAAATCTAATCACAAATAACTTGAAAGTCAGGCATGTCATGACTAAAGTGCTTTTTTGCATTTTAGAACACAAGCCTTCTGAACTCCAAGAAGAAGCTTGAGTCTGACCTGGTCCAGGTCCAGAGTGAAGTGGATGACACTGTTCAGGAAGCAAGAAATGCAGAGGAGAAGGCCAAGAAGGCCATCACTGATGTAGGTTTACAATCCATTTGTTCTTACTTTCACTACAATATGTTAAAGATATTTCTCATTAACATCTTATGCTGTTTCTTTTAGGCTGCTATGATGGCTGAGGAGCTGAAGAAGGAGCAGGATACCAGCGCTCACCTGGAGAGGATGAAGAAGAACCTGGAGGTTGCTGTTAAGGACTTGCAGCACCGCCTGGATGAAGCTGAGAACCTGGCCATGAAGGGTGGCAAGAAGCAGCTCCAGAAACTTGAGTCCAGGGTATGATAGTCACGAATTTGCACAACTGAAGAAAGCTTTATAGGAAAAGAAAGACGGATACTTATTGTCTTATTTTTTGAAGGTTCATGAACTGGAGGCAGAGATTGAGGCTGAGCAGAGACGCGGAGCAGATGCCATTAAGGGTGTCCGCAAATATGAGAGGAGGGTGAAGGAGCTCACCTATCAGGTACAGTCCCTTAGATAGTTACCATGTACAGTACAAAAGGATCTAATATATTTACCATTAAAAATACATATGCAAATCTATACTTCCTATTACAGACTGAGGAGGACAAGAAAAACGGTGCCAGGCTGCAGGATCTGGTTGACAAATTGCAGCTGAAG